>NC_138555.1:37501201-37746023 GCF_964273705.1 Natrix helvetica | reverse complement strand
CGTGGCCAGAGCATCAGCACAAACTTTTCTTAAGTCCTCTCTAGGGTTTTCTCTGATACCCCTCAGTCTAACAGCGTACTCCATAGATCTGAATTGCATCATGATAATCTCCTTATCCATCCTCTGCATATTCCCCTCCATTTCAACAAATTTCAAATCTGTTTCCTTCGTTTTAGTTTCCAAATCCAAAGCCAGATGATCAACTTTGCTGTCCACCTTAAGAACAACTTCTGACAGACCTGTGGCTAAAGTGTGTAATTTTTTATCAAGTTGATCATGTTTTTTAATGGTATCCTGAACCATTTCTTTAACCTCCTTAATTTCTTTGCGTAAAAAAGCATTTTCTTCCCTTATAAAGTCCTTGAAATCCTGATAATTTATTGTAGCACCCGATGAAGCTTTTTTTTCCGTTGCCATAATTAATAATTCTTACAGCCGCCTCTAGCTGTCACCATTCAATTAACTTTCGTTTTCCTTAGGTATTCAGCTGTAAATTAATACTTGCAAATGTTTCTTTCTAAGTTGCTCGAAATTAAAACTTTGACATTTAAGTAGTTCAGGTTATGTAAACTGGCTTAAAGATTGTTAATAGTTAGGGTTGTTTCAGCCGTTCCGCCTTTACTGCCCCGGCTATCAGCAGGTAATTAGCTTTCGTTTTCTGTAGGTTTTCAGCTATAAATCAACGCCATTTTGAATCCTTTGTTCTAAGCCCACGCCTCTCGAACTCAGCAGTAGCGTTCTTTTTAAAGAGATTTCTTTTTTTTCTTTTCCTTCCCCCAATTAAAACTTAAAATACTTGCAAAAGTCTTGCTTCCTTCTTGGGATGTTAATGTTGAATTCCAATATTGCATGGTCACTTGCCCCCAGGGTTCCTATGGCTTCAACACCTTCTATCATTTCCTCTCTGTTAGTGAGCATTAACTCCAATATGGCTGACCCCCTTGTTCCCTTCTCTACTTTTTGGAAAACAAAGTTGTCTGCTAGGTTTGTTAGGAACCTGTTGGATCTTCCACTTGGTGCAGAGTTTGTTTCCCAGTTGATGTCAGGGTAGTTAAAATCTCCCATTACTATTGTGGTGTGCTTCCTACATACCTTAGTTAGCTGACTAGCAAAAAGTTCATCTACTTCCTCTGCTTGGTTGGGTGGCCTGTAGTATAGACCAGTGGTCGGCAAGCCGCGGCTCGCGAGCCACATGCGGCTCTTTACACCCTTTAATGCGGCTCTTCTGTGTGCTGGGCGCCCGCTCCCCTCCCTCCTATTGGGCTTCGGAGGGAATCTTCTGCAAAAGCCCGGGCGAGTGACAAGTTCCCGCCATTACGAAGTCTCCTAGGCTGTAATTTTCTGAGCTGTGCGCGCGCGCCTGTTTTCCACGGCGTGGAGCAGCGGCGAGCGATGATTCCGGAGGCCATCAGTGGGGGGGCAGGGTCCCCCCTCGCGTTCCTCATCTTCCCGGATGGCCCCCGGAATCATCGCTCGCCGCGCAGAATCTCGCCGCTGCTCTACGCCGTGGAAAACAGGCGCGTGCGCACAGCTCAGAAAATTACAGCCTCGGAGACTTCGTAATGGCGGGAACTTGTTGTCACTCTCCCGGGCTTTTGCAGAAGCTTCCCTCCGAAGCCCGATAGGATTCTGTCAGACTCTGTCAGTCTCTCTCTGATTCCCTCTCTCACTCCCTCTCTCTGTTCCTCTGTCTGTCTGTCTGTCTGTCTCACTCACACACACACACACTGTGGTCACCTTGTTGAGTGTTCCAATCACATTTGAAACACTCAACAACTGGGATGCATTTATGGTATTTTGCAGCATTCTGCAGTCATAGGACCAAAATTTCTGTAGAGACGTAGTTATTTCTTATATATAGTGCAACTCCACCTCCTCTTTTATTTGGTCTATTTCTTTTAAATAATTTAAATCCTTCTAGCTGTATGCTCCATTTGTCGGTTTCATCCCACCAAGTTTCTGTAATGGCAATAATATCAGGAGAAGAGGGGTGTGGCAGAGGGGGCTGATAGCATGGCATCTCCATAGAGTGGAATGGCTGAAGTAGACACCTAGTTTCTGCTTGGAGAGCACAGATTAGAGATTCTAGATAGGTAATCTGTCTATGTAGACTAGTAATTCGTTTACAAAGGGGACAGTATCCAAATTTGAAAAGCGTACTGCGAAAGACAGGTGCAAAACAGCTATTACATTGAACTAAGCCAGTCATTTTGAAATGAAATAAAATCACAATCTCAAGCACACTAAGACAGAATGTATTATTGCTACTTTGGTTCATAGATATATGGCCCCCACCTCAGTCTCTTTGTCTCTCTGACTCACCCTCCCCCTTCTATCCAGCAGCTCTTTTTTTTTTTTTTACCTCCATGATTATATACTAGGTAACAATAAGTCTTTATAAAATTATATCACCATTCTCTCAAAGATAAAAATAAAGATTAAGTCAAAGAAAAAAGAAACTCATTACTTCATATAAGACATTTCTAATTTCCATTAGCCATAGAATTTCCAATCATCCTCAACTCCAAATTTAATTTTCCATTATTATTTATCAATCCATGTAGTCATTAAGTATTTCAGTCTATATTTATATCCATTATTCATTACATCATCATTATTCCATTTTGTATTGTAAGATAGTCACCAGCTACAATCATACCTAACAATTTAAATCATCTCACTCTTATACATTAAATACATTATTATTCTTATATCGTATAAGTAAATAGTCTGTTTCATAGTAAAAGCTTAACATGTATAGAAAGAGAAAAAAGAAAAAGGGATTTTTTCAAAACATTAAGTATAGCTTTCTATTGTATTGTATTGTATTATTATTATTATTACATATGAGATAGGATAAAGGAAAAAAAAAAGATTCATTTCCAGGTTTTTTTATCCAGCCATTGATAAAACAAGTTCCATACTTTATAGAATTGCTCATCCTCTAGTTCTCTAATTTCAAATGTAAGTTTACTCATTTCAGCACAGTCCATTATTTTTCGAACAATTTCTTCCTCTGTTGGTAATTTCTCATTTTTCCAGTTTTTAGCAAATACAATTCTAGCAGCTGTTAACACATTTATAATCAAATATTTCAAGTCTTTATTGTATATTTCTGGTATTATTCCCAATAAAAAGAGTTCTGGTTTCAAGTCTATATGTTTATGTATCATTTTCTCCAACCACATGTGTATTTTAGTCCAGTATCTTTTAGCTTCAGGGCAGGTCCACCACATGTGGTAGAATGTGCCCGGCGTGTGTTGACATTTCCAGCATTTTTCAGACTTATTCTTCGACATTCTTGCTATTCTCGATGGGGATAAGTGCCACCTATAAAACATCTTATACAAATTTTCTTTATATGCAACTGACATTGTCATTTTATAATTTTGAGTCCACAATTTTTGCCATTTTTCTAAGTCAATCCCATGTCCAAAGTTTTTTCCCCAAGCTAACATAGTTCCTTTCACTTGTTCTTCATATAGTTTCACCTCTAATAGATAATCATACAATTTTTTAATTACTTTTTCATCATTACCTGTTAAGATTTTATCTAATTCAGTCAGTTTATCATAAAAGCCCTCATTTTTTCGATCTTCATTGTATCTAGAATGTATTTGCACATATGTATACCAATTGAGTTCAATACCTTCTTGTTTCAATTCTTGTATAGATTTAAGTTCACCCTCTGTATTCAATAATTCAGCATATCTAACTGCTTCTTCCCTTTTAAATACTATTGGATATGAAAAGGCTTCAATAGTTGATATCCAGACTGGAATTTTCAAGTAGTGCAACCTCTTAACCTTCTCCCAATTTGATAACAGAGCCTCTCTTATAAAATGGTCTCTGAAATAACCATGCTTTTTAGTTCCTTTATACCATAAGTATGCATGCCACCCCAACAGCAGGTCATGACCCTCTAGATTCAAGTCTATAATTTCTTAACATTATCCATTCCCTAATCCACATCAAACTAGCTGCCTGGTAGTATAACTCCCAATCGGGTAGGCCCCACCCTCCCCTTGATTTGGCATCTTGTAACAGTTTACCTTTTATTCTTGCTTTTTTCCCTTGCCATATAAATTTCAACACCATTTTATTTAATTCTTCAAAATAGCCTTTCCCCAACTTAATTGGAATAGTCTGGAACAAATATAACAGTCTAGGTAAGATATTCATTTTAATTGTTGCGATTCTACCAATTATTGATAATTGAAGGTTCTCCCATTTCGCCAAGTCTGTTGCAATTTGTTGCTTCAATATAAGATAATTATCTTCTTTGAGGGTGCTGCATTTGGCTGTTAGGTGAATCCCCAAATATTTAACTTTATTTGTGATTTGCATTTCCAAATTTTCTTCTTTTTGTTTTCGGGGTATATTTTTTGTCAAAATCTTTGTCTTATCTTTGTTTATTTTTAAACCTGCAACTTCTCCATACGCCTCAATTTCTCCTATCAGTTTAGGTGCAGATTGAAATGGCTCCTCAAGAATGAAGACTAGATCGTCAGCAAATGCTTGCAGCTTGTATTCTTCCTTTTTAATGGTCATTCCCTTTATTTCTTCCTCTTCTCTAATCTTTCTATTTAGTACTTCTAATGTTAAAACAAAAAGCAGTGGTGATAGTGGAAAGCCTTGTCTCGTACCTCTTTTAATTTCGATTGGATCCGTCAGTTCTCCATTTATCATTATCTTGGCTGTTTGCTTGTGGTAAATCGTTTGTATAGCTTGAATAAAGTTTTTACCAAAGTTCATCTGTTCCATTTGTTGTATCATAAACATCCAATTCACATTATCGAAGGCTTTCTGCGCATTCAGAAACATCAAAGCCATTTGCTTCCCAGAGTGGACCTGATAATATTCCAAGGTATCCAGAATTAATAAAATGAAATTCAATGGTGAAAAGAGTAAGGTTCTACATTTAGGCAACAAAAACGGAATGCACAGGTACAGTATAGGTGATACCTTACTCAGTAGTAGTAACTGTGAAAGGGATCTTGGAGTCCTAGTGGACAACCATTTAAATATGAGCCAGCAGTGTGCAGCAGCTGCCAAAAAAGCCAACACAGTTCTAGGCTGCATCAACAGAGGGATAGAATCAAGATCACGTGAAGTGTTAATACCACTTTATAAGGCCTTGGTAAGGCCACACTTGGAATACTGCATTCAGTTCTGGTCGCCACGATGTAAAAAAGATGTGGAGACTCTAGAAAGAGTGCAGAGAAGAGCAACAAAGATGATTAGGGGACTGGAGACTAAAACATATGAAGAACGGTTGCAGGAACTGGGTATGTTTAGCTTAAGAGAAAGAAGGACTAGGGGAGACATGATAGCATTGTTCCAATATCTCAGAGGTTGCCACAAAGAAGAGGGAGTCAAACTATTCTCCAAAGCACCTGAGGGTAGAACAAGAAGCAATGGGTGGAAACTAATCAAGGAGAGAAGCAACTTAGAACTGAGGAGAAATTTCCTGACAGTGAGAACAATTAATCAGTGGAACAGCTTGCCTCCAGAAGTTGTGAATGCCCCAACACTGGAAGTCTTTAAGAAGATGTTGGATAGCTATTTGTCTGAAACGGTATAGGGTTTCCTGCCTAGGCAGGGGGTTGGACTAGAAGACCTCCAAGGTCCCTTCCAACTCTACTATTGTATTGTATTGTATTGTATTGTATTGTCCTTATGTTGTCTCTAATTTGCCTCTTTGGTAAAAAACCATTTTGGTTCGAGTGGATGAACCCATTTAAGTATTTTTTCAGTCTCTCCGCCAGTATGGAAGCAAATAGCTTATAGTCTGAGTTCAACAAGGAAATAGGTCTATAGTTCTTAATTTGCGTATGGTCCGCCTCCTCTTTGGGTAGCAATGTAATATATGCCTCCAACCATGAATTAGGTATTTTACTTTCAATCATTACTTCATTCATGACTTCTAGTAATGGAACGGCCAAGGATTTTTCTAATGTTCTATAGAATTCCACAGGAAGGCCATCCGGTCCCGGGGCCTTCCCATTATTTTGTCTTTTAAGGGCCTCGGTTAGTTCCATCATTGTTATTTTATCTTCAAGTATAGTTCTAGTATCATTTGGTATTTGGGGGAGTTTGGCATTTTGTAAATATTGTTTCACTTCTTCCTCTTTTATGTTCTCTTGTTCATACAACTTGGCATAGTAATCTTGTATAATTTTCTTTTTTTCCATATTTCCATAGTGCAATTGTCCTTGTTCGTCTCTTAGTTGTAATATTTTCTTGATCTCTCTTTCTTTTCTCAGTTTATATGCCAGCCATCTGCCTGGTTTATTTGCATTTTCAAAATAGTTCTGTTTAGCGCCTCTGATTTTTTGAGCCAAGTCCTCCTTTTCCAGTAGGTCCAGTTTGTGTTTTATTGTGTCCATCTTTATTTTAATCTCTTTCTTTTGTGGAAATTTCTGTAGTTCTTTTTCCAGTGTGCTGTAATCTTTTTCTAGATCCTTAGACACTTGTCTTTTCTTTAAATTTCTCTTTCTTGCATAGTCTATTATCAAACCTCTAGAAAAGGCCTTCATTGTATCCCAGAGATTCTGTAAGGACGTGTCTTCTTTTTTATTTTCTTTAAAGAAGAAAGTCAATTCTTTTTCCATTTTCTTTACAAATTCTTTCTCTTTCAATATCCTATTATTTACTGTCCATCTAGATCTTATTCTTTGTTGTCTCCAACCTATTGTCATTGGATTATGATCCGCCCAGGTGTTTGACTCAATCTCCACGTCTAGTGCGCTGCTGGATATGTCCGTTGAGGCCCAAATCATGTCAATTCTAGAGAGCGATGAGTGTCTATTTGAATAGAAGGTGTATTGTTTTTTAGTGGGGTTCCTTTCTCTCCAAACGTCTTTTAGGTTTATTTCATCCATCATCCTGAAGAAGGACTTTGGGAGTGTTTTTCTATTTAGTTTTGTTGTTTTGTGGGTTTTATAGTCCAAGTTCTGGTCTACAATACCATTGAAGTCTCCCATCATGCAAATGTCAACATAGTCTAGATCAGAAATTTTCTTGTGGATTTTTTTATAGAAATCATCTTGTTTTTCATTAGGTGCGTAAATTCCAATTAGCAGTATTTTCCTAGCATTGTCCATTATCTCCACCATTAAAATTCTTCCATCTTCATCTGTATAGATTTGTTTCGCAGGGATTTTATCTTTAATGTAAAAAGTCACACCTCTTTGTTTACAATCCGCTAATGAAGTAAAATTTTTCCCCAGCTTTGGTTGTACTAATAGATGATTGTTTCTTTGCTAGATATGTACTTCTTGTAGGCAAATTATGTCTAATTTTAATTTTCCTAATTTGTGAAATATTTTCTTTCGTTTATATGGCGAATTAAGTCCATTTATATTAATTGAAAGTAATTTTATTCCTTCCATCCTTATGTTTTATATATAGGGTTTATAGCTCTAGTTGATCTTGGTTCCCGTTGTGTTCTGATCTCTACACCCCCAACAGCACCTTCTTCAATGTCAATTCCACCTACAGCACCCTCTGTCCTCTCATTTTCGATTATGGGTAAATCCAGCAGTTGCACCGGTGGCTCTTCATTTCCAGACTTCTCTGCCTTTCCTCTCAGATGTTGTGTGTAGAAAGCTTCTGCCTTCTCAATTGTAACAATTCTGTATCTCTGTCCTTTCCATAAAAACATGAGGCCTTCCGGAATCAACCATCTATAGTTAACTCCTATTTTGAGTAAAACTGTAGTCAAAAATTGGTATTTTCTTCTTTTCTCTCTCACCCTTCTTGGTATTTGCTTTAGAATTACAATCTCCTTGCCTTTGTATTCCAGTTTTTTATCTCTTGTATTTTGCAGGATTTGTAGTTTTAATGCTTTTTTCGTAAATCTTACATGGACCTCCCTTGGGAGGGAGTTCCTCGTTGCATATCTTGTATTAACTCGAAATGTCTCATCTATCCCGTCTATTATCTTCTCCTCAGGTATCCCTGATATTTCTATGAGAATTTCAGATATTATTTGTGGCAGATTTTCACCCTTTTCTTCTACTATATTTTGAAACCTTAGAAAATATTCAGAGCGCTCCATCTCCAATCCAATTATTGCACTGCTTTCTGTTTCCACTTCACTCAATCTGGAATCAAATTCTTCGTCCCTCTTCTCTCTCTGCCTCTCTCTTTCAGCAATTTTTTGCATAACATCTTCTTGTTTTTTGACCCACTGTTGTATATCTTTTATATTTCTCTCTGCTTCATCTGTTTTTTTTTCTATCTTCTCCATCTTCATTTCCATATTGCCCCTTCTCTTTATAAGTGTATCCAATTTTTCATCAGTGCTTGTTTGTAGTTTCTGTATTGATTGCATAATTGAATCTAAAGATATGGTCTTCTCTTTTTCCTGTTGAATCATAGATTGTATTGATCTTTGTCCTCCTGCCGGTGAAGAGGCAGGGGTTGTTGTTGTAGAGCCCACTGGTGTTGGCTTTCTACTCATCTTGCTATTTTATTCTCTCTTCTTCTTCTTCTTCTTCTTCTTCTTCTTCTTCTTCTTCTTCTTCTTCTTCTTCGTTTTGTAGTTCAGTCCAATTGCAATTAACACTAGGAGAAAGAGAAGATAGGAAGAAGAAAAGAGGAAAGGAGGAGGAAAAAGGGAAAAAGAGTGTATGGTAGTTAGATAAAAGTAATAAGGGGAGAAAGCAAGATTTAAGTAGAGAGCACAGAATATAGGAAATATAATATAATAAAGGATATAAAAGAGAGGTAGAAGGAGGAGAGGGGCAAAAAGAGAAAGTGAGAGAAAGGGGAAAAAAAGGCAATCCGTATAAGAAAGATAAGGGTAGATGAAGGGAGTGGGAGGAGAGAGAGAAAAAATTGTGTCTCTGTTATTTCAAAAAAAAAAAAAAAAAAGAAACGGCAAAAGAAAAAATTTAAGGACCAAGAAAAATAAAGAAAAAGAAAAAAAAAATTATTCAGCGCTTCCAGGCTCCAGGACTTCAGGAAAAAAAAAAAGAGACAAACAGCACACGCACCAACCAGGAAAAGGAAAGATCATCACATACCCAGCAGAATTTCCAAAGTCACTCCAGTTTTCTCTTATAAGTCTTCCAAGATAAGTTTCCAGACCTTACAGCTCCACAAGAAACAGCCTGCAATAAACAGCTGTGTTCCTTGCTTCTTATCAGGTCTCGACCTTGGATGGATGTTTTTTTCTCAAAATAGTCCCAGCAGTAGGAATTGGCAACAATGTTTCACAGTCCGCTAGATGGCAGTGTTAAAATAGCAGTGTTAAAATGTATCCAGTCCCTAGCCCCTTAAAGCGCTGCCTTTAGTAAAAGGGAAAGTTAAACTCAGCGAAAAAAGAAAAAAAGTCTTTTAGGCATTAAAAAGAATAAAGTAAAAGAAAAAAGGCTCTAATGAAGTCACTTTAACAAAGAGAAAGGGAAATTAAAAATAAAGAGAGCTTCAACCACAATTGTAACAACAGTAATGAAAGTCCCGTCTGGCTTCCGGTAGATAAAAAGGGAAGAACAAAAAGCCCAAATGGTTTCAATTAACTCTATTCAAACCCGCCGCTAAGTCTTTGGTTATTTTCTATTTTCCTTTAATCTTCCAAATTAAGGGTGTCCTCTGTATAATTTAAACAAAAAAGAAAGACTTTTTTTAAGTAGTCTCACCAAAACACGGCATGCTTCTCTCCTCTCTCTCCTGCTCTTGCTTTGCGGAGCCATCAGCCGCTTCGGCAGCCTGGGGGCTGGCTCCTGATCGCAGGCAAAAAGGGGTTTCCCCAGGGTTTCCAGAGACTTTGCGAGTGTCTCAGGATCCCCCGGAATTTCCCCTTACCTCCCACTGTCTCTACGGGACAGCTTGGGTCCAGTGGACCGTCCAAACGATCGGGATTCAACAGATCATCTGGAGTAACCAGAAGACCCGTGGTAATGCAGCGACGCGTGGCTCCTCCTCTCCAGTCTCTTTGTCTTTCTGACTCACCCCCCCTTCTATCCAGGAGCTCCAATCCCAGCTTCAGGAAGGTTCAAATGATATGGAGTTTAAGGGCCCCCACCTTAGTCTCCCTTTCTCTCTGACTCACCCCCCACTTTAACTATTATTGTACAGCAAAGTATATGTTACCTCCTCTGGCCATACCCAAATTTATTTTATATTTATATTATGTATGTGTTAGGGTTCTAAATACCATGAAGAAATAAATCATTGTCCAAGGCAAAACATCCTTAATGGTGCAATTTATTCCGCAGGCATGTTAGCACGGCTATGGAAATTTCAACTCTGAATTACATGCTGTAAGTTCACCTAGTTGAAAGTTCATGATCTCTCCCCACACCCACAAATCCATCACATGTTCCAATCATCATCTTCCACGCTGGCATGTACACCCATCTTCTTCCGGCCAGGTGTCGAGGTGCTGAGACAAAAGATGACCTTGGCTTCTACAAAAGAATGTCAACAATCCATTCTACAATCCTACTCCTTTCTATTCCCCCCTCCCAACTACTACACTATTGAAACAGCATAGAAAATTATAAGAAAGTGTGGCAGGCCAAAGATCCTAAAAAGAACATAACTACAGGCCTGACAGGCGGCCTCTCCTCAAAAGAAAAACGTTTCCTGCAAAGAGAATAACATAAAAGTTAACATAACAAAATTAACCACCTTTTCTCCACCCAGGGGAACCCCTTGACTTCTCGGGAAACTTCCCATTGACTTGCTTTCCTAACTTCTCCACTTTTAGGTTCCCACTGTTCACCCAATTAGCTTCAGACCAAGGGTAACCCTTCCAATGCACTAAGTACTGTAAGCAACCCCTATTCAGCCTGAAATCTACAATTTTTTCCACCTCAGATTGTGTTTCCCCTTCTATCACCACAGGAGGAGATTGACCTTGGGTGGATGCTCTTCTGTTAGACCCAATTACTGGTTTCAACAAGCTACAATGAAATTCTGGGTCAATTTCCCCTAGACTTCTGGGTAGACTGAGTTGAACTGTAACTGAGTTAACTATCTTCACTATTGGGAATGGACCTAGAAATTTTGGACCCAATTCCTTGCTAAGCATTTCTAATCTTATGTATTTGGTAGATACAAAAACATTGTCCCCCACACGGTAGGGGTTTAGGAGTGAGCGACGTTGATCATCTTGCTTCTGGTAGGCTTCTGCTGCAACTGCTAGAGCCTTCTTTGTATTCTCCCATCCTTTCTTTAGCATGTCCATCCATTCACTCAAAGACATGAAAGAAGGAGGTTCTCTAGGCAACTCAGGCATGGCAACAACTTCCATGCCACTGGTAATCTGGAAACCCGCTAATCCTCTGCTGCTGTGGACCGCATCGTTCTACGCCACTTCGGCGAAGGGTAGCAAGTCCGACCAGTTGTCGTGCTGATAGTCCACAAAACACCTGATGTATTGTTCCACCACCGCATTGGCTCCCTCTGCTGCGCCGTTCATGCTGGGATGAACCTCTGAGCTCAGTTCTTGTGTGGACCCAATAGATCTCAGGACCTCTCTCCAGAACTTGGCTGTGAACTGGACTCCGCGGTCTGAAATGATCCTCTTGGGTACTCCATGAAGGCGATAAATGTGTTTCACAAACATTTTCGCTAATTCGTTTGTGGATGGCAATCCTGAGCAAGCAATGAAGTGTGCCTGCTTAGAAAACAAATCAATAACAGTCCAAATTACTTTATGCCCACTGCTGTCTGGGAGTTCCATGATGAAGTCCATTTCGACCTCTTCCCATGGCCGTTTCGGGCTCTCTGCTGCAGGTGCTGTAGGTTCTGGGCTCTTGGATCCAATCATCCACGGCTGGCCTTGTTCCTCCTCTGAGGCCTCCCCTTTGGTAGGACTCTTCGTCACCTTCAGTTGGGGGTCCTCTTCCAGAGGTCGGTTGGGCATTTCCCCCTCCGAGGCCTCCCCCTTGGTAGGACACTTCGTCACCTTAAGTTGGAGATCCTCTTCCAGAGGCTGTTGGCCCAGATGACTTTTCTGTGCGGGCATCTGGGGCCCGCTCTTAACCACCGTGGCAATTGGTACACACGTTTGTTCTTCGGCAATTCCCTCCTCCGAGGCCTCCCCCTTGGTAGGACTCTTTGTCACCTTAAGCTGGGGATCCTCTTCCAGAGGTCGTTTGCCCAGATGACTTTTCTGTGCTGGCATCTGGGGCCCTCTCTTTACCACCATGGCGACTGGTACACACATTTGTTCTTCGGCAATTCCCTCCTCCAAGGCCTCCCCCTTGGTAGGACTCTTTGTCACCTTAAGCTGGGGATCCTCTTCCAGAGGTCGTTTGCCCAGATGACTTTTCTGTGCTGGCATCTGGGGCCCTCTCTTTATCACCATGGCGACTGGTACACACATTTGTTCTTCGGCAATTCCCTCCTCCGAGGCCTCCCCCTTGGTAGGAGTCTTCGTCACCATAAGTTTGGGATCCTCTTCCAGAGGTTGTTGGCCCAGATGACTCTTCTGTGGTGGCATCTGGGACCCTCTCTTTACCGCCGTGGTGGTTGGTGCGCACGTTTGTGGCATTGGGGCTGGAGCCAAGCACTCTGACGCTCTGTGGCCAAGTTGACAACAATGGTGGCATTTAATTGGGCCCCACGAGGAATGGAACCTAGTTACATCTCTAAACTCAGGAACCGTTTCATCACACTGCCTTGCTCTCCAACTTGCAGCTGCCCCCTTGGTAAACCCTTCTTCCATGGTGGAGATTGCTTCTCTGTAGGAAGGGGGAGTAAGAACCTTTTGGGGCATTGCAGATGCACCTTGTTCCGCTTCCCATCTTGCAGGCCTGGCTTTGGTAATCCCTTCTTCCATGTTGGTGATTGCTACTCTGTAGGAAGGTAGGGTAAGAACCACTTGGGGCCTTGCAGGTGCACATTTTCCCGCCATCCACAATGCAGGACTCTGTTTGGTAATCCCTTCTTCCATGGAGATTTCTTCTCTGTAGGAAGGTCTGGTAAGAACCTTTTTGGGCCTTGCAGGGGAGACTGGAACCGGTGGGGAGGTCAATCCCTCGGTTGGCCACTGCCCAGCTTTCTGCCATGGTGCCATCTGCTGAGGGAGGGCAGGTGCCCACTGGCATCCCTCCCATCCATGACCTGGGGTTAAGACCCATCCCGGGGTTGCCTGCTTCACAGGTTGCAGCTCAACCAATGATGGCTGGCTAAGGGGTTTTACGTGCCAAGGACCCTTCTGCTGGCTTGGAGGAGTTATGGGCCAAGTAGGTGCCCTTTGCTGGCTTGGATGAGTTATGGGCCAAGTAGGTGCCCTCTGCTGGCTTGGAGCATTTCCCCATGCTGATGGCAAAGGAGTTGGTAAGTAGCATCTCTTCCATCCAAGTCCTGGGAGGAAAGCCCAATTTACTGCCCAATTTGCTTCATTTACTGGTTGCAGCCCCATTTGTGGTGGCTTGCAAGTGACAGATGCTGGAAAAATTCCTTCTTCCTGCCTCCTTTGAAATTCCCATTTTGAAAGGGAATCCTTCTCCCAGCTAATTGCAGGGTGACAAGCCATTTCATTTATTGCCGTCTGGAAGGAGCCCAAACCTCTGTTCTAGGGTTTTTTTTTTTTCCCAAGCCTTGTTTCCAAGCTGGGGGGAAGGAGGGGGAGCATGCACTCACAATTTGCTGAAGAAATATTTCTGCGACCTTCCTTCGTCTTGTCGTGTCTCCTCCTGCATTCCTCCTGATGCAATTAAACTGGAAGCAGCATTCCATTGCCTTTGAAGTTCCGCACTCAGCTTCTTATCACCAAAAGCTTCTCATTTATTCTTCGCTGATATTTACGCTGTCCCGGTCAGCGTTGGGAATGCCAAGACCCACATCACCAGCCCCCCCCTGCGAGGGGGGGGGTGCTAGTGAATTATTTTGAGAGGCAGAGTTGGAATAATGTTAGGGTTCTAAATACCATGCAGAAATAAATCATTGTCCAAGGCAAAACATCCTTTAAGGTCCAATTTATTCCGCAGGCAATTTAGCACGGCTATGGAAATTCCAACTCTGGAAGTACATCCTCTGGGTTCACCCAGTTGAAAGTTCATGATCTCTCCCCACACCCACAAATCCATCACATGTTCCAATCATCATCTTCCACGCTGGCATGTACACCCATCTTCTTCCTGCCAGGTGTCGAGGTGCTGAGACAAAAGATGACCTTGGCTTCTACAAAAGAATGTCAACAATCCATTCTACAATCCTACTCCTTTCTATTCCCCCCTCCCAACTACTACACTATTGAAACAGCATAGAAAATTATAAGAAAGTGTGGCAGGCTAAAGATCCAAAAAGAATATAATTACAGGCCTGACAATGGAGTTTAAGGGCCCCAACCTCAGTCTCTTTGTCTCTCTGACTCACCCCCCCTTCTATCCAGCAGCTCCAATGTCAGCTTCAGGACGGTTCAAATGATACAGAGTTTAAGGGCCCCCACCTCAGTCTCTTTGTCTCTCTGACTCACCCCCCCTTTCTAACAAGCAGCTCCAATCCCATCTTCCGGAAGGTTCAAATGATGTGGAGTTTAAGGGCCCCCACCTCAGTCTCTTTATCTCTCTGACTCACCCCCCCACTTCGATGAAGGAGCTCCAATCCCAGCTTCAGGAAGGTTCAAATGATATGGAGTTTAAGGGCCCCCACCTCAGTCTCTTTGTCTCTCTGACTCACCCCCCGTTCTATCAAGCAGCTCCAATCCCATCTTCCGGAAGGTTCAAATGATATGGAGTTTAAGGCCCCCCCACCTCAGTCTCTTTGTCTCTCTGACTCACCGCCCGTCTATCCAGCAGCTCCAATCCCAGCTTCAGGAAGGTTCAAATGATATGGAGTTTAAGGGCCCCAACCTCAGTCTCTTTGTCTCTCTGACTCACCCCCCCTTCTATCCAGCAGCTCCAATGTCAGCTTCAGGACGGTTCAAATGATACAGAGTTTAAGGCCCCCCCACCTCAGTCTCTTTGTCTCTCTGACTCACCGCCCGTCTATCCAGCAGCTCCAATCCCAGCTTCAGGAAGGTTCAAATGATATGGAGTTTAAGGGCCCCCACCTCAGTCTCTTTGTCTCTCTGACTCACCCCCCCCTTCTATCCAGCAGCTCCAATCCCAGCTTCAGGAAGGTTCAAATGATATGGAGTTTAAGGGCCCCCACCTTAGTCTCCCTTTCTCTCTGACTCACCCCCCACTTCTATCCAGCAGCTCCAATCCCAGCTTCAGGAAGGGTCAAATGATATGGAGTTTAAGGGCCCCCACCTCAGTCTCTTTGTCTCTCTGACTCACCCCCCGTCTATCCAGCAGCTCCAATCCTAGCTTCAGGAAGGTTCAAATGATATGGAGTTTAAGGGACCCCAACTCAGTCTCTTTGTGTCTCTGACTCACCCCCCCTTCTATCCAGCAGCTCCAATCCCATCTTCCGGGAGGTTCAAATGATATGGAGTTTAAGGGCCCCCACCTCAATTTCTTTGTCTCTCTGACTCACCCCCCACTTCTTTCCAGCAGCTCCAATCCCAGCTTCAGGAAGGTTCAAATGATATGGAGTTTAAGGGCCCCCACCTCAATCTCTTTGTCTCTCTGACTCACCCCCCACTTCTTTCCAGCAGCTCCAATCCCAGCTTCAGGAAGGTTCAAATGATATGGAGTTTAAGGGCCCCCACCTCAGTCTCTTTGTCTCTCTGACTCCGCCCTCCCCCCGTCTATCCAGCAGCTCCAATCACAGCTTCAGGAAGGTTCAAATGATAGACCCACCTGTTCCAATTAGCCGGCCTGGCCCATTTATAGTCCCATTTATACCTCCTGGCAAATATTTTATCCCGGGATAGTTTTTAGGGGTAGTTTTTAAATGTATTTTTAAATTTTTAAATTTTAAATCTAACTTTAACTATTATTGTACAGCAAAGTATATGTTACCTCCTCCGGCCAAATTTATTTTATATTTATATTACGTATGTTTATTGCTTTTAATATGACTGTACACTGCCCCGAGTCCCTTCTGGGAGAGGGTGCGGTATAGAAATTAAATAAAAGTTAAAGTTAAAGATATGGAGTTTAAGGGCCCCCACCTCAGTCTCTTTGTCTTTCTGACTCACCCCCCCTTCTATCCAGGAGCTCCAATCCCAGCTTCAGGAAGGTTCAAATGATATGGAGTTTAAGGGCCCCCACCTCAGTCTCTTTGTCTCTCTGACTCACCCCCCGTTCTATCAAGCAGCTCCAATCCCATCTTCCGGAAGGTTCAAATGATAGACCCACCTGTTCCAATTAGCCGGCCTGGCCCATTTATAGTCCCATTTATACCTCCTGGCAAATATTTTATCCCGGGATAGTTTTTAGGGGTAGTTTTTTAATGTATTTTTAAATTTTTAAATTTTAAATCTAACTTTAACTATTATTGTACAGCAGCTCAATCCTATCCAGCAGCTCAATCCTAGCTTCAGGAAGGTTCAAATGATATGGAGTTTAAGGGCCCCCACCTCAGTCTCTTTGTCTCTCTGACTCACCCCCACTTCTATCCAGCAGCTCCAATCCCAGCTTCAGGAAGGTTCAAATGATATGGACTTTAAGGGCCCCCACCTTAGTCTCCCTTTCTCTCTGACTCACCCCCCGTTCTATCCAGCAGCTCCAATCCCAGCTTCAGGAAGGTTCAAATGATATGGAATTTAAGGGCCCCCACCTCAGTCTCTTTGTCTCTCTGACCCACCCCCCCTTCTATCCAGGAGCTCCAATCCCAGCTTCAGGACGGTTCAAATGATATGGAGTTTAAGGGCCCCCACCTCAGTCTCTTTGTCTCTCTGACTCACGCCCCATTCTATCAAGCAGCTCCAATCCCATCTTCCGGAAGGTTCAAATGATATGGAGTTTAAGGGCCCCCACCTCAGTCTCTTTGTCTCTCTGACTCACCCCCCGTTCTATCAAGCAGCTCCAATCCCAGCTTCAGGAAGGTTCAAATGATATGGAGTTTAAGGGCCCCCACCTCAGTCTCTTTGTCTCTCTGACTCACGCCCCATTCTATCAAGAAGCTCCAATCCCATCTTCCGGAAGGTTCAAATGATATGGAGTTTAAGGGCCCCCACCTCAGTCTCTTTGTCTCTCTGACTCAACCCCCCCGTTCTTTCAAAGAAGCTCCAATGCCATTTTCCGGAACGTTCAAATGATATGGAGTTTAAGGGCCCCCACCTCAGTCTCTTTGTCTCTCTGACTCACCCCCCACTTCCATCCAGCAGCTCCAATCTTAGCTTCAGGAAGGTTCAAATGATATGGAGTTTAAGGGCCCCCACATTAGTCTCCTTGTCTCTCTCACTCACCCCCCCTTCTATCCAGCAGCTCAACTCTAGCTTCAGGAAGGTTCAAATGTTATGGAGTTTAAGGGGCCCCACCTCAGTCTCTTTGTCTCTCTGACTCACCCCCCCCTTCTATCCAGCAGCTCCAATCCCAGCTTCAGGAAGGTTCAAATGATATGGAGTTTAAGGGCCCCCACCTCAGTCTCTTTGTCTCTCTGACTCACCCCCCCTTTCTAACAAGCAGCTCCAATCCCATCTTCCGGAAGGTTCAAATGATGTGGAGTTTAAGGGCCCCCACCTCAGTCTCTTTGTCTCTCTGAATCACCCACCTTCTATCCAGCAGCTCCAATCCCAGCTTCAGGAAGGTTCAAATGATATGGAGTTTAAGGGCCCCAACCTCAGTCTCTTTGTCTCTCTGACTCACCCCCCCTTCTATCCAGCAGCTCCAATGTCAGCTTCAGGACGGTTCAAATGATACAGAGTTTAAGGCCCCCCCACCTCAGTCTCTTTGTCTCTCTGACTCACCGCCCGTCTATCCAGCAGCTCCAATCCCAGCTTCAGGAAGGTTCAAATGATATGGAGTTTAAGGGCCCCCACCTCAGTCTCTTTGTCTCTCTGACTCACCCCCCCCCCCTTCTATCCAGCAGCTCCAATCCCAGCTTCAGGAAGGTTCAAATGATATGGAGTTTAAGGGCCCCCACCTTAGTCTCCCTTTCTCTCTGACTCACCCCCCACTTCTATCCAGCAGCTCCAATCCCAGCTTCAGGAAGGGTCAAATGATATGGAGTTTAAGGGCCCCCACCTCAGTCTCTTTGTCTCTCTGACTCACCCCCCGTCTATCCAGCAGCTCCAATCCTAGCTTCAGGAAGGTTCAAATGATATGGAGTTTAAGGGACACCAACTCAGTCTCTTTGTCTCTCTGACTCACCCCCCCTTCTATCCAGCAGCTCCAATCCCATCTTCCGGGAGGTTCAAATGATATGGAGTTTAAGGGCCCCCACCTCAATTTCTTTGTCTCTCTGACTCACCCCCCACTTCTTTCCAGCAGCTCCAATCCCAGCTTCAAGAAGGTTCAAATGATATGGAGTTTAAGGGCCCCCACCTCAATCTCTTTGTCTCTCTGACTCACCCCCCACTTCTTTCCAGCAGCTCCAATCCCAGCTTCAGGAAGGTTCAAATGATATGGAGTTTAAGGGTCCCCACCTCAGTCTCTTTGTCTCTCTGACTCCGCCCTCCCCCCGTCTATCCAGCAGCTCCAATCCCAGCTTCAGGAAGGTTCAAATGATAGACCCACCTGTTCCAATTAGCCGGCCTGGCCCATTTATAGTCCCATTTATACCTCCTGGCAAATATTTTATCCCGGGATAGTTTTTAGGTGTAGTTTTTAAATGTATTTTTAAATTTTTAAATTTTAAATCTAACTTTAACTATTATTGTACAGCAAAGTATATGTTACCTCCTCCGGCCAAATTTATTTTATATTTATATTACGTATGTTTATTGCTTTTAATATGACTGTACACTGCCCCGAGTCCCTTCTGGGAGAGGGTGCGGTATAGAAATTAAATAAAAGTTAAAGTTAAAGATATGGAGTTTAAGGGCCCCCACCTCAGTCTCTTTGTCTTTCTGACTCACCCCCCCTTCTATCCAGGAGCTCCAATCCCAGCTTCAGGAAGGTTCAAATGATATGGAGTTTAAGGGCCCCCACCTCAGTCTCTTTGTCTCTCTGACTCACCCCCCGTTCTATCAAGCAGCTCCAATCCCATCTTCCGGAAGGTTCAAATGATAGACCCACCTGTTCCAATTAGCCGGCCTGGCCCATTTATAGTCCCATTTACACCTCCTGGCAAATATTTTATCCCGGGATAGTTTTTAGGGGTAGTTTTTTAATGTATTTTTAAATTTTTAAATTTTAAATCTAACTTTAACTATTATTGTACAGCAGCTCAATCCTATCCAGCAGCTCAATCCCAGCTTCAGGAAGGTTCAAATGATATGGACTTTAAGGGCCCCCACCTTAGTCTCCCTTACTCTCTGACTCACCCCCCGTTCTATCCAGCAGCTCCAATCCCAGCTTCAGGAAGGTTCAAATGATATGGAATTTAAGGGCCCCCACCTCAGTCTCTTTGTCTCTCTGACTCACCCCCCCTTCTATCCAGGAGCTCCAATCCCAGCTTCAGGAAGGTTCAAATGATATGGAGTTTAAGGGCCCCCACCTCAGTCTCTTTGTCTCTCTGACTCACGCCCCATTCTATCAAGCAGCTCCAATCCCATCTTCCGGAAGGTTCAAATGATATGGAGTTTAAGGGCCCCCACCTCAGTCTCTTTGTCTCTCTGACTCACCCCCCGTTCTATCAAGCAGCTCCAATCCCAGCTTCAGGAAGGTTCAAATGATATGGAGTTTAAGGGCCCCCACCTCAGTCTCTTTGTCTCTCTGACTCACCCCACACTTCTATCAAGCAGCTCCAATCCCAGCTTCAGGAAGGTTCAAATGATATGGAGTTTAAGGGCCCCCACCTCAGTCTCTTTGTCTCTCTGACTCACGCCCCATTCTATCAAGAAGCTCCAATCCCATCTTCCGGAAGGTTCAAATGATATGGAGTTTAAGGGCCCCCACCTCAGTCTCTTTGTCTCTCTGACTCAACCCCCCCGTTCTTTCAAAGAAGCTCCAATGCCATCTTCCGGAACGTTCAAATGATATGGAGTTTAAGGGCCCCCACCTCAGTCTCTTTGTCTCTCTGACTCACCCCCCACTTCCATCCAGCAGCTCCAATCTTAGCTTCAGGAAGGTTCAAATGATATGGAGTTTAAGGGCCCCCACATTAGTCTCCTTGTCTCTCTCACTCACCCCCCTTCTATCCAGCAGCTCCAATCCCAGCTTCCGGAATTTTCAAATGATATGGAGTTTAAGGGCCCCCACCTCAGTCTCTTTGTCTCTCTGACTCACCCCCCCTTCTATCCAGCAGCTCAATCCTAGCTTCAGGAAGGTTCAAATGATTTGGAGTTTAAGGGCCCCCACCTCAGTCTCTTTGTCTCTCTGACTCACCCCCCCTTCTATCCAGCAGCTCAACTCTAGCTTCAGGAAGGTTCAAATGTTATGGAGTTTAAGGGGCCCCACCTCAGTCTCTTTGTCTCTCTGACTCACCCCCCCCCCTTCTATCCAGCAGCTCCAATCCCAGCTTCAGGAAGGTTCAAATGATATGGAGTTTAAGGGCCCCAACCTCAGTCTCTTTCTCTCTCTGACTCACCCACATTTCTATCCAGCAGCTCCAATCCCAGCTTCAGGAAGGTTCAAATGATATGGAATTTAAGGCCCCCCACCTCAGTCTCTTTGTCTCTCTGACTCACCCCCCACTTCTATCAAGCAGCTCCAATCCCAGCTTCAGGAAGGGTGAAATGATATGGAGTTTAAGGGTCCCCACCTCAGTCTCTTTGTCTCTCTGACTCACCCCCCGTTCTATCAAGCAGCTCCAATCCCAGCTTCAGGAAGGTTCAAATGATATGGAGTTTAAGGGCCCCCATCTCAGTCTCTTTGTCTCTCTGACTCACCCCCCCATTCTATCAAGCAGCTCCAATCCCAGCTTCAGAAAGTGTCAAATGATATGGAGTTTAAGGGCCCCCACCTCAGTCTCTTTGTCTCTCTGACTCACCCCCCGTTCTATCCAGCAGCTCCAATCCCAGTTTCAGAAAGGTTCAAATGATATGGAGTTTAAGGGCCCCCACCTCAGTCTCTTTGTCTCTCTGACTCACCCCCCCCCCCCCGTTCTATCAAGCAGCTCCAATCCCATCTTCCGGAAGGTTCAAATGATATGGAGTTTAAGGGCCCCCACCTCAGTCTCTTTGTCTCTCTCACTCACCCCCCTTCTATCAAGCAGCTCCAATCCCAGCTTCAGGAATGTTCAAATGATATGGAGTTTAAGGGCCCCCACCTCAGTCTCTTTGTCTCTCTGACTCACCCCCCCCCCTTCTATCCAGCAGCTCAATCCTAGCTTCAGGAAGGTTCAAATGATATGGAGTTTAAGGGCCCCCACCTCAGTCTCTTTGTCTCTCTGACTCACCCCCCCTTCTATCCAGCAGCTCAATCCTAGCTTCAGGAAGGTTCAAATGATACGGAGTTTAAGGGCCCCCACCTTAGTCTCCCTTTCTCTCTGACTCACCCCCCGTTCTATCCAGCAGCTCCAATCCCAGCTTCAGGAAGGTTCAAATGATATGGAGTTTAAGGGCCCCCACCTCAGTCTCTTTGTCTCTCTGACTCACCCCCCCTTCTATCAAGGAGCTCCAATCCCAGCTTCAGGAAGGTTCAAATGATATGGAGTTTAAGGGCCCCCACCTCAGTCTCTTTGTCTCTCTGACTCACGCCCCATTCTATCAAGCAGCTCCAATCCCATCTTCCGGAAGGTTCAAATGATATGGAGTTTAAGGGCCCCCACCTCAGTCTCTTTGTCTCTCTGACTCACCCCCCCACTTCGATCAAGGAGCTCCAATCCCAGCTTCAGGAAGGTTCAAATGATATGGAGTTTAAGGGCCCCCACCTCAGTCTCTTTGTCTCTCTGACTCACCCCCCGTTCTATCAAGCAGCTCCAATCCCATCTTCCGGAAGGTTCAAATGATATGGAGTTTAAGGTCCCCCACCTCAGTCTCTTTGTCTCTCTGACTCACCCCCCACTTCCATCCAGCAGCTCCAATCTTAGCTTCAGGAAGGTTCAAATGAAATGGAGTTTAAGGGCCCCCACATTAGTCTCCTTGTCTCTCTCACTCACCCCCCTTCTATCCAGCAGCTCAAATCCCAGCTTCAGGAATGTTCAGATGATATGGAGTTTAAGGGCCCCCACCTCAGTCTCTTTGTCTCTCTGACTCACCCCCCCTTCTATCCAGCAGCTCAATACTAGCTTCAGGAAGGTTCAAATGATATGGAGTTTAAGGGCCCCCACCTCAGTCTCTTTGTCTCTCTGACTCATCCCCCCTTCTATCCAGCAGCTCAATCCTAGCTTCAGGAAGGTTCAAATGATATGGAGTTTAAGGGCCCCCACCTCAGTCTCTTTGTCTCTCTGACTCACCCCCCCCCCTTCAATCCAGTAGCTCCAATCCCAGCTTCAGGAAGGTTCAAATGATATGGAGTTTAAGGGCCCCCACCTCAGTCTCTTTGTCTCTCTGACTCACCCCCACTTCTATCCAGGAGCTCCAATCCCAGCTTCAGGAAGGTTCAAATGATATGGAGTTTAAGGGCCCCCACCTCAGTCTCTTTGTCTCTCTGACTCACCCCCCGTTCTATCAAGCAGCTCCAATCCCATCTTCCGGAAGGTTCAAATGATAGACCCACCTGTTCCAATTAGCCGGCCTGGCCCATTTATAGTCCCATTTATACCTCCTGGCAAATATTTTATCCCGGGATAGTTTTTAGGGGTAGTTTTTTAATGTATTTTTAAATTTTTAAATTTTAAATCTAACTTTAACTATTATTGTACAGCAGCTCAATCCTATCCAGCAGCTCAATCCTAGCTTCAGGAAGGTTCAAATGATATGGAGTTTAAGGGCCCCCACCTCAGTCTCTTTGTCTCTCTGACTCACCCCCACTTCTATCCAGCAGCTCCAATCCCAGCTTCAGGAAGGTTCAAATGATATGGACTTTAAGGGCCCCCACCTTAGTCTCCCTTTCTCTCTGACTCACCCCCCGTTCTATCCAGCAGCTCCAATCCCAGCTTCAGGAAGGTTCAAATGATATGGAATTTAAGGGCCCCCACCTCAGTCTCTTTGTCTCTCTGACCCACCCCCCCCTTCTATCCAGGAGCTCCAATCCCAGCTTCAGGACGGTTCAAATGATATGGAGTTTAAGGGCCCCCACCTCAGTCTCTTTGTCTCTCTGACTCACGCCCCATTCTATCAAGCAGCTCCAATCCCATCTTCCGGAAGGTTCAAATGATATGGAGTTTAAGGGCCCCCACCTCAGTCTCTTTGTCTCTCTGACTCACCCCCCGTTCTATCAAGCAGCTCCAATCCCAGCTTCAGGAAGGTTCAAATGATATGGAGTTTAAGGGCCCCCACCTCAGTCTCTTTGTCTCTCTGACTCACGCCCCATTCTATCAAGAAGCTCCAATCCCATCTTCCGGAAGGTTCAAATGATATGGAGTTTAAGGGCCCCCACCTCAGTCTCTTTGTCTCTCTGACTCAACCCCCCCGTTCTTTCAAAGAAGCTCCAATGCCATTTTCCGGAACGTTCAAATGATATGGAGTTTAAGGGCCCCCACCTCAGTCTCTTTGTCTCTCTGACTCACCCCCCACTTCCATCCAGCAGCTCCAATCTTAGCTTCAGGAAGGTTCAAATGATATGGAGTTTAAGGGCCCCCACATTAGTCTCCTTGTCTCTCTCACTCACCCCCCCTTCTATCCAGCAGCTCAACTCTAGCTTCAGGAAGGTTCAAATGTTATGGAGTTTAAGGGGCCCCACCTCAGTCTCTTTGTCTCTCTGACTCACCCCCCCCTTCTATCCAGCAGCTCCAATCCCAGCTTCAGGAAGGTTCAAATGATATGGAGTTTAAGGGCCCCCACCTCAGTCTCTTTGTCTCTCTGACTCACCCCCCCTTTCTAACAAGCAGCTCCAATCCCATCTTCCGGAAGGTTCAAATGATGTGGAGTTTAAGGGCCCCCACCTCAGTCTCTTTGTCTCTCTGAATCACCCACCTTCTATCCAGCAGCTCCAATCCCAGCTTCAGGAAGGTTCAAATGATATGGAGTTTAAGGGCCCCAACCTCAGTCTCTTTGTCTCTCTGACTCACCCCCCCTTCTATCCAGCAGCTCCAATGTCAGCTTCAGGACGGTTCAAATGATACAGAGTTTAAGGCCCCCCCACCTCAGTCTCTTTGTCTCTCTGACTCACCGCCCGTCTATCCAGCAGCTCCAATCCCAGCTTCAGGAAGGTTCAAATGATATGGAGTTTAAGGGCCCCCACCTCAGTCTCTTTGTCTCTCTGACTCACCGCCCCCCCTTCTATCCAGCAGCTCCAATCCCAGCTTCAGGAAGGTTCAAATGATATGGAGTTTAAGGGCCCCCACCTTAGTCTCCCTTTCTCTCTGACTCACCCCCCACTTCTATCCAGCAGCTCCAATCCCAGCTTCAGGAAGGGTCAAATGATATGGAGTTTAAGGGCCCCCACCTCAGTCTCTTTGTCTCTCTGACTCACCCCCCGTCTATCCAGCAGCTCCAATCCTAGCTTCAGGAAGGTTCAAATGATATGGAGTTTAAGGGACCCCAACTCAGTCTCTTTGTCTCTCTGACTCACCCCCCCTTCTATCCAGCAGCTCCAATCCCATCTTCCGGGAGGTTCAAATGATATGGAGTTTAAGGGCCCCCACCTCAATTTCTTTGTCTCTCTGACTCACCCCCCACTTCTTTCCAGCAGCTCCAATCCCAGCTTCAAGAAGGTTCAAATGATATGGAGTTTAAGGGCCCCCACCTCAATCTCTTTGTCTCTCTGACTCACCCCCCACTTCTTTCCAGCAGCTCCAATCCCAGCTTCAGGAAGGTTCAAATGATATGGAGTTTAAGGGCCCCCACCTCAGTCTCTTTGTCTCTCTGACTCCGCCCTCCCCCCGTCTATCCAGCAGCTCCAATCCCAGCTTCAGGAAGGTTCAAATGATAGACCCACCTGTTCCAATTAGCCGGCCTGGCCCATTTATAGTCCCATTTATACCTCCTGGCAAATATTTTATCCCGGGATAGTTTTTAGGTGTAGTTTTTAAATGTATTTTTAAATTTTTAAATTTTAAATCTAACTTTAACTATTATTGTACAGCAAAGTATATGTTACCTCCTCCGGCCAAATTTATTTTATATTTATATTACGTATGTTTATTGCTTTTAATATGACTGTACACTGCCCCGAGTCCCTTCTGGGAGAGGGTGCGGTATAGAAATTAAATAAAAGTTAAAGTTAAAGATATGGAGTTTAAGGGCCCCCACCTCAGTCTCTTTGTCTTTCTGACTCACCCCCCCTTCTATCCAGGAGCTCCAATCCCAGCTTCAGGAAGGTTCAAATGATATGGAGTTTAAGGGCCCCCACCTCAGTCTCTTTGTCTCTCTGACTCACCCCCCGTTCTATCAAGCAGCTCCAATCCCATCTTCCGGAAGGTTCAAATGATAGACCCACCTGTTCCAATTAGCCGGCCTGGCCCATTTATAGTCCCATTTACACCTCCTGGCAAATATTTTATCCCGGGATAGTTTTTAGGGGTAGTTTTTTAATGTATTTTTAAATTTTTAAATTTTAAATCTAACTTTAACTATTATTGTACAGCAGCTCAATCCTATCCAGCAGCTCAATCCTAGCTTCAGGAAGGTTCAAATGATATGGAGTTTAAGGGCCCCCACCTGAGTCTCCCTTTCTCTCTGACTCACCCCCCGTTCTATCCAGCAGCTCCAATCCCAGCTTCAGGAAGGTTCAAATGATATGGAATTTAAGGGCCCCCACCTCAGTCTCTTTGTCTCTCTGACTCACCCCCCCTTCTATCCAGGAGCTCCAATCCCAGCTTCAGGAAGGTTCAAATGATATGGAGTTTAAGGGCCCCCACCTCAGTCTCTTTGTCTCTCTGACTCACGCCCCATTCTATCAAGCAGCTCCAATCCCATCTTCCGGAAGGTTCAAATGATATGGAGTTTAAGGGCCCCCACCTCAGTCTCTTTGTCTCTCTGACTCACCCCCCGTTCTATCAAGCAGCTCCAATCCCAGCTTCAGGAAGGTTCAAATGATATGGAGTTTAAGGGCCCCCACCTCAGTCTCTTTGTCTCTCTGACTCACCCCACACTTCTATCAAGCAGCTCCAATCCCAGCTTCAGGAAGGTTCAAATGATATGGAGTTTAAGGGCCCCCACCTCAGTCTCTTTGTCTCTCTGACTCACGCCCCATTCTATCAAGAAGCTCCAATCCCATCTTCCGGAAGGTTCAAATGATATGGAGTTTAAGGGCCCCCACCTCAGTCTCTTTGTCTCTCTGACTCAACCCCCCCGTTCTTTCAAAGAAGCTCCAATGCCATCTTCCGGAACGTTCAAATGATATGGAGTTTAAGGGCCCCCACCTCAGTCTCTTTGTCTCTCTGACTCACCCCCCACTTCCATCCAGCAGCTCCAATCTTAGCTTCAGGAAGGTTCAAATGATATGGAGTTTAAGGGCCCCCACATTAGTCTCCTTGTCTCTCTCACTCACCCCCCTTCTATCCAGCAGCTCCAATCCCAGCTTCCGGAATTTTCAAATGATATGGAGTTTAAGGGCCCCCACCTCAGTCTCTTTGTCTCTCTGACTCACCCCCCCTTCTATCCAGCAGCTCAATCCTAGCTTCAGGAAGGTTCAAATGATTTGGAGTTTAAGGGCCCCCACCTCAGTCTCTTTGTCTCTCTGACTCACCCACATTTCTATCCAGCAGCTCCAATCCCAGCTTCAGGAAGGTTCAAATGATATGGAATTTAAGGCCCCCCACCTCAGTCTCTTTGTCTCTCTGACTCACCCCCCACTTCTATCAAGCAGCTCCAATCCCAGCTTCAGGAAGGGTGAAATGATATGGAGTTTAAGGGTCCCCACCTCAGTCTCTTTGTCTCTCTGACTCACCCCCCGTTCTATCAAGCAGCTCCAATCCCAGCTTCAGGAAGGTTCAAATGATATGGAGTTTAAGGGCCCCCATCTCAGTCTCTTTGTCTCTCTGACTCACCCCCCCATTCTATCAAGCAGCTCCAATCCCAGCTTCAGAAAGTGTCAAATGATATGGAGTTTAAGGGCCCCCACCTCAGTCTCTTTGTCTCTCTGACTCACCCCCCGTTCTATCCAGCAGCTCCAATCCCAGTTTCAGAAAGGTTCAAATGATATGGAGTTTAAGGGCCCCCACCTCAGTCTCTTTGTCTCTCTGACTCACCCCCCCCCCCGTTCTATCAAGCAGCTCCAATCCCATCTTCCGGAAGGTTCAAATGATATGGAGTTTAAGGGCCCCCACCTCAGTCTCTTTGTCTCTCTCACTCACCCCCCTTCTATCAAGCAGCTCCAATCCCAGCTTCAGGAATGTTCAAATGATATGGAGTTTAAGGGCCCCCACCTCAGTCTCTTTGTCTCTCTGACTCACCCCCCCCCTTCTATCCAGCAGCTCAATCCTAGCTTCAGGAAGGTTCAAATGATATGGAGTTTAAGGGCCCCCACCTCAGTCTCTTTGTCTCTCTGACTCACCCCCCCTTCTATCCAGCAGCTCAATCCTAGATTCAGGAAGGTTCAAATGATACGGAGTTTAAGGGCCCCCACCTTAGTCTCCCTTTCTCTCTGACTCACCCCCCGTTCTATCCAGCAGCTCCAATCCCAGCTTCAGGAAGGTTCAAATGATATGGAGTTTAAGGGCCCCCACCTCAGTCTCTTTGTCTCTCTGACTCACCCCCCCTTCTATCAAGGAGCTCCAATCCCAGCTTCAGGAAGGTTCAAATGATATGGAGTTTAAGGGCCCCCACCTCAGTCTCTTTGTCTCTCTGACTCACGCCCCATTCTATCAAGCAGCTCCAATCCCATCTTCCGGAAGGTTCAAATGATATGGAGTTTAAGGGCCCCCACCTCAGTCTCTTTGTCTCTCTGACTCACCCCCCCCACTTCGATCAAGGAGCTCCAATCCCAGCTTCAGGAAGGTTCAAATGATATGGAGTTTAAGGGCCCCCACCTCAGTCTCTTTGTCTCTCTGACTCACCCCCCGTTCTATCAAGCAGCTCCAATCCCATCTTCCGGAAGGTTCAAATGATATGGAGTTTAAGGTCCCCCACCACAGTCTCTTTGTCTCTCTGACTCACCCCCCACTTCCATCCAGCAGCTCCAATCTTAGCTTCAGGAAGGTTCAAATGAAATGGAGTTTAAGGGCCCCCACATTAGTCTCCTTGTCTCTCTCACTCACCCCCCTTCTATCCAGCAGCTCAAATCCCAGCTTCAGGAATGTTCAGATGATATGGAGTTTAAGGGCCCCCACCTCAGTCTCTTTGTCTCTCTGACTCACCCCCCCTTCTATCCAGCAGCTCAATACTAGCTTCAGGAAGGTTCAAATGATATGGAGTTTAAGGGCCCCCACCTCAGTCTCTTTGTCTCTCTGACTCATCCCCCCTTCTATCCAGCAGCTCAATCCTAGCTTCAGGAAGGTTCAAATGATATGGAGTTTAAGGGCCCCCACCTCAGTCTCTTTGTCTCTCTGACTCACCCCCCCCCTTCAATCCAGCAGCTCCAATCCCAGCTTCAGGAAGGTTCAAATGATATGGAGTTTAAGGGCCCCCACCTCAGTCTCTTTGTCTCTCTGACTCACCCCCACTTCTACCCAGCAGCTGCAATCCCAGCTTCAGGAAGGTTCAAATGATATGCAATTTAAGGGCCCCCACCTCAGTCTCTTTGTCTCTCTGACTCACCCCCCCCCTTCTATCCAGGAGCTCCAATCCCAGCTTCAGGAAGGTTCAAATGATATGGAGTTTAAGGGCCCCCACCTCAGTCTCTTTGTCTCTCTGACTCACGCCCCATTCAATCAAGCAGCTCCAATCCCAACTTCCGGAAGGTTCAAATGATATGGAGTTTAAGGGCCCCCACCTCAGTCTCTTTGTCTCTCTGACTCACCCCCCACTTCTATCAAGCAGCTCCAATCCCAGCTTCAGGAAGGTTGAAATGATATGGAGTTTAAGGGCCCCCACCTCAGTCTCTTTGTCTCTTTGACTCAACCCCCCTTCTATCCAGCAGCTCCAATCCCAGCTTCAGGAAGGTTCAAATTATATGGAGTTTAAGGGCCCCTACCTCAGTCTCTTTGTCTTTCTGACTCACCCCCCGTTCTATCCAGGAGCTCCAATCCCAGCTTCAGGAAGGTTGAAATGATATGGAGTTTAAGGGCCCCCACGTCAGTCTCTTTGTCTCTCAGACTCACCAACCTTCTATCCAGCAGCTCCAATCCCAGCTTCAGGAAGGTTCAAATGATATGGAGTTTAACGGCCTTCACCTCAGTCTCTTTGTCTCTCTGACTCACCCCCCTTCTATCCTGCAGCTCCAATCCCAGCTTCAGGAAGGTTCAAATGATTTGGAGTTTAAGGGCCCCCACCTCAGTCTCTTTGTCTCTCTGAATCACCCCCGTTCTATCCAGCAGCTCCAATCCCAGCTTCAAGAAGGTTCAAATGATATGGAGTTTAAGGGCCTCCACCTCAGTCTCTTTGTCTCTCTGACTCACGCCCCATTCTATCAAGCAGCTCCAATCCCATCTTCCGGAAGGTGCAAATGATATGGAGTTTAAGGGCCCCCACCTCAGTCTCTTTGTCTCTCTGACTCACCCCCCACTTCTATCAAGCAGCTCCAATCCCAGCTTCAGGAAGGTTCAAATGATATGGAGTTTAAGGGCCCCCACCTCAGTCTCTTTGTCTCTCTGACTCACCCCCGCTTCTATCCAGCAGCTCCAATCCCAGCTTCAGGAAGGTTCAAATTATATGGAGTTTAAGGGCCCCCACCTCAGTCTCTTTGTCTTTCTGACTCACCCCCCGTTCTATCCAGGAGCTCCAATCCCAGCTTCAGGAAGGTTGAAATGATATGGAGTTTAAGGGCCCCCACGTCAGTCTCTTTGTCTCTCAGACTCACCAACCTTCTATCCAGCAGCTTGTTAGCGTTCTAAATACCATGTATGAAATAAATCATTGTCCAAGGCAGAATCTTCCTTAAAGTTCCCATTTATTCATAACAGGCATGTTAGCACGGCTATGGAATTCCAACTCTGATCTGCATCCTGGAATTCCACCCAGTTGAAAGTTCATGATCTATCCCCACACCCACAAATCCATCACATGTTCCAATCATCATCTTCCACGCTGGCATCTACACCCCTCTGCTTCCGGTCATGTGTCGAGGTGCGGAGACAAAAGATGACCTTGAGCTTCTATAAAAGAATGACAACATACATTCCACAATCCTACTCCTTTCTATTCCCCCCTCCCAACTACTACACTAATGAAACAGCATAGAAAATTATAAGAAAGTGTGGCAGGCCGAAGATCCTAAAAAGAACATAACTACAGGCCTGACAGGCGGCCTCTCCTCAGAAGAAAAACGTTTCCTGCAAAGAGAATAACATAAAAGTTAACATAACAAAATTAACCACCTCTTCTCCACCCAGGGAAACCCTTTGACTTCTCGGGAAACTTCCCATTGAATTGCTTTACTAACTTCTCCACTTTTAGGTTCCCACTGTTCACCCAAGTAGCTTCAGACCAAGGGTAACCCTTCCAATGCACTAAGTACTGTAAGCGACCCCTATTCAGCCTGAAATCTATAATTTTTTCCACCTCAGATTGTGTTTCCCCTTCTATCACTACAGGAGGAGATTGATCTTGGGTGGATGCTCTTCTGTTAGACCCAATTACTGGTTTCAACAAGCTACAATGAAATTCTGGGTCAATTTCCCCTAGACTTCTGGGTAGACTGAGTTGAACTGTAACTGAGTTAACTATCTTCACTATTGGGAATGGACCTAGAAATTTTGGACCCAATTCCTTGCTAGGCATTCTTAATCTTATGTATTTGGTAGATACAAAAACATTGTCCCCCACACGGTATGGGTTTTGGAGCGAGTGATGTTGATCATCTTGCTTCTGGTAGGCTTCTGCCGCAACTGCTAGAGCTTTCTTCGTATTCCCCCATTTCTTTAGCATGTCCATCCATTCACTCAAAGACATGAAGGAAGGAGGTTCTCTAGGCAACTCAGGCATGGCAACAACTTCCATGCCACTGGTAATCTGGAACCCCACTAATCCTGTGCTGCTGTGGACCGTATCGTTGTACGCCACTTCGGCGAAGGGTAGCAAGTCCGACCAGTTGTCTTGCTGATAGTCCACAAAACACATGTATTGTTCCACCACCGCATTGGCTCCCTCTGTTGTGCCGTTCATGCTGGGATGAACCTCTGAGCTCAGTTCTTGTGTGGACCCAATGGATCTCAGGACCTCTCTCCAGAACTTGGCTGTGAACTGGACTCCGCGGTCTGAAATGATCCTCTTGGGAACTCCGTGCAGGCGATAAATGTGTTTCACAAACATTTTCGCTAATTCGTTTGCGGATGGCAATCCTGAGCAAGCAATGAAGTGTGCCTGCTTAGAAACCAAATCAATAACTGTCCAAATTACTTTATGCCCACTGCTGTCTGGGAGTTTCAAGATGAAGTCCATTGTGACCTCTTCCCATGGCCATTTAGGGCTCTCTGCTGCAGGTGCTGTAGGTTCTGGGCTCTTGGATTCAATCATCCACGGCTGGCCTTTTTCCTCCTCCGAGGCCTCGCCCTTGGTAGGACTCTTTGTCACCTGAAGTTGGGGATCCTCTTCCAGAGGCTGTTGGCCCAGATGACTTTTCTGTGGTGGCATCTGGGGCCCTCTCTTTACCACTGTGGCAATTGGTACACACGTTTGTTCTTCGGCAATTCCCTCCTCCGAGGCCTCCCCCTTAGTTGGACTCTTTGTCACCTTAAGTTGGGGATCCTCCTCCGGAGATTGTTTGCCCTTTTCCTCTTCCGAGGCCTCCCCCTTGGTAGGACACTTTGTCACCTTAAGTTGGGGATCCTCTTCCAGAGGTTGTTGGCCCAGATGACTCTTCTGTGGTGGCATCTGGGACCCTCTCTTTACCGCCGTGCTGGTTGGTGCGCATGTTTGTGGCATTGGGACTGGAGCCAAGCACTCTGACGCTCTGTGGCCAAGTTGACAACAATGGTGACATTTAATTGGCCTCCACGAGGAATGGAACCTAGTTACATCTCTAAACTTAGGAACCTTTTCATCACACTGGCTTGCTCTCCAACTTGCAGCTTCCCCCTTGGTAAACCCTTCTTCCATGGTGGAGATCGCTTCTCTGTAGGAAGGTGGGGTAAGAACCTTTTGGGACATTGCAGATGCACCTTGTCCCGCTTCCCATCCTTCAGGCCTCTCTTTGGTAATCCCTTCTTCCATGGAGAATTCTTCTCTGTAGGAAGGTGGGGTAAGAACCACTTGGGGCATTGCAGGTGCACATTTTCCCGCCATCCACACTGCAGGCCTCTGTTTGGTAATCCCTTCTTCCATGGAGAATTCTTCTCTGTAGGAAGGTGGGGTAAGAACCACTTGGGGCATTGCAGATGCACCTTGTCCCGCTTCCCATGCTACAGGCCTCTCTTTGGTAATCTCTTCTTCCATGTTGGAGATTGCTACTCTGTAGGAAGGTGGAGTAAGAACCACTTGGGGCTTTGCAGGTGCACATTTTCCCGCCATCCATCCCACAGGCCTCCCTTTGATAATACCTTCTTCCATGGAGATTTCTTCTCTGTAGGAAGGTCTGGTAAGAACCTTTTGGGGCCTTTCAGGGGAGACTGGAACCGGTGGGGAGGTCAATCCCTCGGTTGGCCACTGCCCAGCTTTCTGCCATGGTGCCATCTGCTGAGGGAGGACAGGTGCCCACTGGCATCCCTCCCATCCATGACCTGGGGTTAAGAACCATCCCGGGGTTGCCTGCTTCACAGGTTGCAGCTCAACCAATGATGGCTGGCTAGGGGGGTTTATGTGCCAAGGACCCTCCTGCTGGCTTGGAGGAGTTATGGGCCAAGTAGGTGCCCTCTGCTGGCTTGGAGCATTTTCCCATGCTGATGGCAAAGGAGGTGGCCAGTGGCATCTCATCCATCCAAAATCTGGGAAGAAAACCCAATCTGGTTTTGCTTCATTTACTGGTTGCAGCCCCATTTGTGGTGGCTTGCAAGTGAAAGATGCTGGCAAAATCCCTTCTTCCTGCCTCGGTTGAAATTCCCATTTTGAAAGGGAATCTTTCTCCCAGTTAGTTGCAGGGTAATAAGCCATTTCATTTATTGCCATCTGGAAGGAGCCCAAACCTCCGTTCTAGTTTTTTTTTTCTTCCTCCAAGCCTTGCTTCCAAGCTGGGGGGAAGGAGGGGGAGCATGCACTCACATTTTGCTGAAGAAGTTTAGTCTGAGACTTTCATTCCTCTTGTCGTTTCTAGTCTGCAGAATCTTTTCCCTTCCTGCATTCCTGCAGATGCAATAAAACTGGAAGCAGCATTCCATTGCCTTTGAAGTTCCGGCACTCAGCTTCTTATCACCAAAAGCTTCTCATTATTTCTTCACTGATATTTTACGCTATCCCGGTCAGCGTTGGGAATGCAGCACCCCCCATCACCAGCTCCTCCATCACCAGCCCCTCCCCCCTTGAGAGGGGGAGGGTGCTAGTGAATTATTTTAAAGGGGAGAGTTGGAATAATGTTAGCGTTCTAAATACCATGTATGAAATAAATCATTGTCCAAGGCAGAATCTTCCTTAAAGTTCCCATTTATTCATAACAGGCATGTTAGCACGGCTATGGAATTCCAACTCTGATCTGCATCCTGGAATTCCACCCAGTTGAAAGTTCATGATCTATCCCCACACCCACAAATCCATCACATGTTCCAATCATCATCTTCCACGCTGGCATCTACACCCCTCTGCTTCCGGTCATGTGTCGAGGTGCGGAGACAAAAGATGACCTTGAGCTTCTATAAAAGAATGACAACATACATTCCACAATCCTACTCCTTTCTATTCCCCCCTCCCAACTACTACACTAATGAAACAGCATAGAAAATTATAAGAAAGTGTGGCAGGCCAAAGATCCTAAAAAGAACATAACTACAGGCCTGACACAGCTCCAATCCCAGCTTCAGGAAGGTTCAAATGATATGGAGTTTAACGGCCCCCACCTCAGTCTCTTTGTCTCTCTGACTCACCCCCCTTCTATCCTGCAGCTCCAATCCCAGCTTCAGGAAGGTTCAAATGATATGGAGTTTAAGGGCCCCCACCTCGGTCTCTTTGTCTCTCTGACTCACCCCCCACTTCCATCCAGCAGCTCCAATCTTAGCTTCAGGAAGGTTCAAATGATATGGAGTTTAAGGGCCCCCACATTAGTCTCCTTGTCTCTCTCACTCACCCCCCTTCTATCCAGCAGCTCCAATCCCAGCTTCAGGAATGTTCAAATGATATGGAGTTTAAGGGCCCCCACCTCAGTCTCTTTGTCTCTCTGACTCACCCCCCCCCTTCTATCCAGCAGCTCAATCCTAGCTTCAGGAAGGTTCAAATGATATGGAGTTTAAGGGCCCCCACCTCAGTCTCTTTGTCTCTCTGACTCACCCCCACTTCTATCCAGCAGCTCCAATCCCAGCTTCAGGAAGGTTCAAATGATATGGAGTTTAAGGGCCCCCACCTTAGTCTCCCTTTCTCTCTGACTCACCCCCCGTTCTATCCAGCAGCTCCAATCCCAGCTTCAGGAAGGTTCAAATGATATGGAATTTAAGGGCCCCCACCTCAGTCTCTTTGTCTCTCTGACGCACCCCCCCTTCTATCCAGGAGCTCCAATCCCAGCTTCATGAAGGTTCAAATGGTATGGAGTTTAAGGGCCCCCACCTCAGTCTCTTTGTCTCTCTGACTCACGCCCCATTCTATCAAGCAGCTCCAATCCCATCTTCCGGAAGGTTCAAATGATATGGAGTTTAAGGGCCCCCACCTCAGTCTCTTTGTCTCTCTGACTCACCCCCCTTCTATCCAGCAGCTCCAATCCCAGCTTCAGGAAGGTTGAAATGATATGGAGTTTAAGGGCCCCTACCTCAGTCTCTTTGGATCTCTGACTCACCCGCCCACCCACCCCTTCAATCCAGCAGCTCCAATCCCAGCTTCAGGAAGGTTCAAATGATATGGAGTTTAAGGGCCCCCACATTAGTCTCCTTGTCTCTCTCACTCACCCCCCTTCTATCCAGCAGCTCCAATCCCAGCTTCCGGAATTTTCAAATGATATGGAGTTTAAGGGCCCCCACCTCAGTCTCTTTGTCTCTCTGACTCACCCCCCCTTCTATTCAGCAGCTCAATCCTAGCTTCAGGAAGGTTCAAATGATTTGGAGTTTAAGGGCCCCCACCTCAGTCTCTTTGTCTCTCTGACTCACCCCCCCTTCTATCCAGCAGCTCAATCCTAGCTTCAGGAAGTTTCAAATGTTATGGAGTTTAAGATGCCCCACCTCAGTCTCTTTGTCTCTCTGACTCACCCCCCCTTCTATCCAGCAGCTCCAATCCCAGCTTCAGGAAGGTTCAAATGATATGGAGTTTAAGGGCCCCCACCTCAGCCTCTTTGTCTCTCTGACTCACCCACACTTCTATCCAGCAGCTCCAATCCCAGCTTCAGGAAGGTTCAAATGATATGGAATTTAAGGGCCCCCACCTCAGTCTCTTTGTCTCTCTGACTCACCCCCCACTTCTATCAATCAGCTCCAATCCCAGCTTCAGGAAGGGTGAAATGATATGGAGTTTAAGGGCCCCCACCTTAGTCTCCCTTTCTCTCTGACTCACCCCCCACTTCAATCCAGCAGCTCCAATCCCAGCTTCAGAAAGGGTCAAATGATATGGAGTTTAAGGGTCCCCACCTCAGTCTCTTTGTCTCTCTGACTCACCCCCCCCCCCCCCGTTCTATCCAGCAGCTCCAATCCCAGTTTCAGGAAGGTTCAAATGATATGGAGTTTAAGGGCCCCCACCTCAGTCTCTTTGTCTCTCTGACTCACCCGCCCCCCCCCCCCCCGTTCTATCAAGCAGCTCCAATCCCATCTTCCGGAAGGTTCAAATGATATGGAGTTTAAGGGCCCCCACCTCAGTCTCTTTGTCTCTCTCACTCACCCCCCTTCTATCCAGCAGCTCCAATCCCAGCTTCAGGAATGTTCAAATGATATGGAGTTTAAGGGCCCCCACCTCAGTCTCTTTGTCTCTCTGACTCACCCCCCCCTTCTATCCAGTAGCTCAATCCTAGCTTCAGGAAGGTTCAAATGATATGGAGTTTAAGGGCCCCCACCTCAGTCTCTTTGTCTCTCTGACTCACCCCCCCTTCTATCCAGCAGCTCAATCCTTGCTTCAGGAAGGTTCAAATGATATGGAGTTTAAGGGCCCCCACCTTAGTCTCCCTTTCTCCCTGACTCACCCCCCGTTCTATCCAGCAGCTCCAATCCCAGCTTCAGGAAGGTTCAAATGATATGGAGTTTAAGGGCCCCCACCTCAGTCTCTTTGTCTCTCTGACTCACCCCCCCGTTCCATCAAGCAGCTCCAATCCCATCTTCCGGAAGGTTCAAATGATATGGAGTTTAAGGGCCCCCACATCAGTCTCTTTGTCTCTCTGACTCACCCCCCACTTCCATTCAGCAGCTCCAATCTTAGCTTCAGGAAGGTTCAAATGAAATGGAGTTTAAGGGCCCCCACCTCAGTCTCTTTGTCTCTCTGACTCACGCCCCATTCTATCCAGCAGCTCAATCCTAGCTTCAGGAAGGTTCAAATGATATGGAGTTTAAGGGCCCCCACCTCAGTCTCTTTGGATCTCTGACTCACCCGCCCACCCACCCCTTCAATCCAGCAGCTCCAATCACAGCTTCAGGAAGGTTCAAATGATATGGAGTTTAAGGGCCCCCACCTTAGTCTCCCTTTCTCTCTGACTCACCCCCCACTTCTATCCAGCAGCTCCAATCCCAGCTTCAGGAAGGTTCAAATGATATGGAGTTAAAGGGCCCCCACCTCAGTCTCTTTGTCTTTCTGACTCACCCCCCCCCTTCTATCCAGGAGCTCCAATCCCAGCTTCAGGAAGGTTCAAATGATATGGAGTTTAAGGGCCCCCACATCAGTCTCTTTGTCTCTCTGACTCACCCTCCTTCTATCCAGCAGCTATAATCCCAGCTTCAGGAAGGTTCAAATGATATGGAGTTTAAGGGCCCCCACCTCAGTCTCTTTGTCTCTCTGACTCACCCCCCACTTCTATCCAGCAGTTCCAATCCCAGCTTCAGGAAGGTTCAAATGATATGGAGTTTAAGGGCCCCCACCTCAGTCTTTTTGTCTCTCTGACTCACCCCCCCTTCTATCCAGCAGCTCAATCCTAGCTTCAGGAAGTTTCAAATGATATGGAGTTTAAGGGCCCCCACCTCAGTCTCTTTGTCTCTCTGACTCACCCCCCCTTCTATCCAGCAGCTCAATCCTAGCTTCAGGAAGGTTCAAATGATATGGAGTTTAAGGGCCCCCACCTCAGTCTCTTTGTCTCTCTGACTCACCCCCCCTTCTATCCAACAGCTCCAATCCCAGCTTCAGGAAGGTTCAAATGATATGGAGTTTAAGGGCCCCCACCTCAGTCTCTTTGTCTCTCTGACTCACCCCCCTTCTATCCAGCAGTTCCAATCCGAGCCTCAGGAAGGTTCAAATGATATGGAGTTTAAGGGCCCCACCTTAGTCTCCCTTTCTCTCTGACTCACCCCCCACTTCTATCCAGCAGCTCCAATCCCAGCTTCAGGAAGGGTCAAATGATATGGAGTTTAAGGGCCCCCACCTCAGTTTCTTTGTCTCTCTGACTCACCCCCCCTTCTATCCAGCAGCTCCAATCCCAGCTTCAGGAAGGTTCAAATGATATGGAATTTAAGGGCCCCAACCTCAGTCTCTTTGTCTCTCTGACTCACCCCCCCCTTCTATCCAGCAGCTCCAATGTCAGCTTCAGGACGGTTCAAATAATACGGAGTTTAAGGGCCCTCACCTCAGTCTCTTTGTCTCTCTGACTCACCCCCCCCTTTCTATCAAGCAGCTCCAATCCCATCTTCCGGAAGGTTCAAATGATATGGAGTTTAAGGGCCCCCACCTCAGTCTCTTTGTCTCTCTGACTCATCCCCCACTTCTATCCAGCATCTCCAATCTTAGCTTCAGGAAGGTTCAAATGATATGGAGTTTAAGGGGCCCCAACTCAGTCTCTTTGTCTCTCTGACTCACCCCCCCTTCTATCCAGCAGCTCCAATCCCAGTTTCAGGAAGGTTCAAATGATATGAAGTTTATGGGCCCCCACCTCAGTCTCTTTGTCTCTCTGACTCACCCCCCTTCTATCCAGCAGTTCCAATCCCAGCTTCATGAAGGTTCAAATGATATGGAGTTTAAGGGCCCCCACCTTAGTCTCCCTTTCTCTCTGACTCACCCCCCACTTCTATCCAGCAGCTCCAATCCCAGCTTCAGGAAGGGTCAAATGATATGGAGTTTAAGGGCCCCCACCTCAGTCTCTTTGTCTCTCTGACTCACCCCCCCCTTCTATCCAGCAGCTCCAATCCCAGCTTCAGGAAGATTCAGATGATATGGAGTTTAAGGGCCCCCACCTCAGTCTCTTTGTCTCTCTGACTCACCCCCCACTTCTATCCAGCAGTTCCAATCCCAGCTTCAGGAAGGTTCAAATGATATGGAGTTTAAGGGCCCCCAGTTTAGTCTCCCTTTCTCTCTGACACACCCCCCACTTCTATCCAGCAGCTCCAATCCCAGCTTCAGGAAGGGTCAAATGATATGGAGTTTAAGGGCCCCCACCTCAGTTTCTTTGTCTCTCTGACTCACCCCCCCTTCTATCCAGCAGCTCCAATCCCAGCTTCAGGAAGATTCAGATGATATGGAGTTTAAGGGGCCCCACCTCAATCTCTTTGTCTCTCAGACTCACCCCCTTCTATCCAGGAGCTCCAATCCCAGCTTCAGGAAGGTTCAAATGATATGGATTTTAAGGGCCCCCACCTTAGTCTCCCTTTCTCTCTGACTCACCCCCCACTTCTATCCAGCAGCTCCAATCCCAGCTTCAGGAAGGTTCAAATGATATGGAGTTTAAGGGCCCCCACCTCAGTCTCTTTGTCTCTCTGACTCACCAACCCTTCTATCCAGCAGCTCCAATCCCAGCTTCAGGAAGATTCAGATGATATGGAGTTTAAGGGGCCCCACCTCAATCTCTTTGTCTCTCAGACTCACCCCCTTCTATCCAGGAGCTCCAATCCCAGCTTCAGGAAGGTTCAAATGATATGGATTTTAAGGGCCCCCTCCTTAGTCTCCCTTTCTCTCTGACTCACCCCCCACTTCTATCCAGCAGCTCCAATCCCAGCTTCAGGAAGGTTCAAATGATATGGAGTTTAAGGGCCCACACCTCAGTCTCTTTGTCTCTCTGACTCACCCCCCCCTTCTATCCAGCAGCTCAATCCTAGCTTCAGGAAGTTTCAAATGATATGGAGTTTAAGGGCCCCCACCTCAGTCTCTTTGTCTCTCTGACTCATCCCCCCTTCTATCCAGCAGCTCAATCCTAGCTTCAGGAAGGTTCAAATGATATGGAGTTTAAGGGCCCCCACCTCAGTCTCTTTGGATCTCTGACTCACCCGCCCACCCACCCCTTCAATCCAGCAGCTCCAATCCCAGCTTCAGGAAGGTTCAAATGATATGGAGTTTAAGGGCCTCCACCTCAGTCTCTTTGTCTCTCTGACTCACCCCCCTTCTATCCAGCAGTTCCAATCCGAGCCTCAGGAAGGGTCAAATGATATGGAGTTTAAGGGCCCCCACCTCAGTTTCTTTGTCTCTCTGACTCACCCCCCCTTTCTATCAAGCAGCTCCAATCCCATCTTCCGGAAGGTTCAAATGATATGGAGTTTAAGGGCCCCCACCTCAGTCTCTTTGTCTCTCTGACTCATCCCCCACTTCTATCCAGCAGCTCCAATCTTAGCTTCAGGAAGGTTCAAATGATATGGAGTTTAAGGGCCCCCAACTCAGTCTCTTTGTCTCTCTGACTCACCCCCCCCCCCCCAATTCTATCCAGCAGCTCAATCCCAGCTTCAGGAAGGTTCAAATGATATGGATTTTAAGGGCCCCCACCTTAGTCTCCCTTTCTCTCTGACTCACCCCCCACTTCTATCCAGCAGCTCCAATCCCAGCTTCAGGAAGGTTCAAATGATATGGAGTTAAAGGGCCCCCACCTCAGTCTCTTTGTCTTTCTGACTCACCCCCCCCCCTTCTATCCAGGAGCTCCAATCCCAGCTTCAGGAAGGTTCAAATGATATGGAGTTTAAGGGCCCCCACATCAGTCTCTTTGTCTCTCTGACTCACCCTCCTTCTATCCAGCAGCTATAATCCCAGCTTCAGGAAGGTTCAAATGATATGGAGTTTAAGGGCCCCCATCTCAGTCTCTTTGTCTCTCTGAATCACCCCCCACTTCTATCCAGCAGTTCCAATCCCAGCTTCAGGAAGGTTCAAATGATATGGAGTTTAAGGGCCCCCACCTCAGTCTTTTTGTCTCTCTGACTCACCCCCCCTTCTACCCAGCAGCTCAATCCTAGCTTCAGGAAGTTTCAAATGATATGGAGTTTAAGGGCCCCCACCTCAGTCTCTTTGTCTCTCTGACTCACCCCCCCTTCTATCCAGCAGCTCAATCCTAGCTTCAGGAAGGTTCAAATGATATGGAGTTTAAGGGCCCCCACCTCAGTCTCTTTGTCTCTCTGACTCACCCCCCCTTCTATCCAACAGCTCCAATCCCAGCTTCAGGAAGGTTCAAATGATATGGAGTTTAAGGGCCCCCACCTCAGTCTCTTTGTCTCTCTGACTCACCCCCTTCTATCCAGCAGTTCCAATCCGAGCCTCAGGAAGGTTCAAATGATATGGAGTTTAAGGGCCCCACCTTAGTCTCACTTTCTCTCTGACTCACCCCCCACTTCTATCCAGCAGCTCCAATCCCAGCTTCAGGAAGGGTCAAATGATATGGAGTTTAAGGGCCCCCACCTCAGTTTCTTTGTCTCTCTGACTCACCCCCCCTTCTATCCAGCAGCTCCAATCCCAGCTTCAGGAAGGTTCAAATGATATGGAGTTTAAGGGCCCCAACCTCAGTCTCTTTGTCTCTCTGACTCACCCCCCCTTCTATCCAGCAGCTCCAATGTCAGCTTCAGGACGGTTCAAATGATACGGAGTTTAAGGGCCCTCACCTCAGTCTCTTTGTCTCTCTGACTCACCCCCCCTTTCTATCAAGCAGCTCCAATCCCATCTTCCGGAAGGTTCAAATGATATGGAGTTTAAGGGCCCCCACCTCAGTCTCTTTGTCTCTCTGACTCATCCCCCACTTCTATCCAGCATCTCCAATCTTAGCTTCAGGAAGGTTCAAATGATATGGAGTTTAAGGGCCCCCAACTCAGTCTCTTTGTCTCTCTGACTCACCCCCCCCCCATTCTATCCAGCAGCTCAATCCTAGCTTCAGGAAGGTTCAAATGATATGGATTTTAAGGGCCCCCATCTCAGTCTCTTTGTCTCTCTGACTCACCCCCCCTTCTATCCAGCAGCTCCAATCCCAGCTTCAGGAAGATTCAGATGATATGGAGTTTAAGGGGCCCCACCTCAATCTCTTTGTCTCTCAGACTCACCCCCTTCTATCCAGGAGCTCCAATCCCAGCTTCAGGAAGGTTCAAATGATATGGAGTTTAAGGGCCCCCACCTTAGTCTCCCTTTCTCTCTGACTCACCCCCCACTTCTATCCAGCAGCTCCAATCCCAGCTTCAGGAAGGTTCAAATGATATGGAGTTTAAGGGCCCCCACCTCAGTCTCTTTGTCTTTCTGACTCACCCCCCCTTCTATCCAGGAGCTCCAATCCCAGCTTCAGGAAGGTTCAAATGATATGGAGTTTAAGGGCCCCCACATCAGTCTCTTTGTCTCTCTGACTCACCCTCCTTCTATCCAGCAGCTATAATCCCAGCTTCAGGAAGGTTCAAATGATATGGAGTTTAAGGGCCCCCACCTCAGTCTCTTTGTCTCTCTGACTCACCCCCCTTCTATCTAGCAGTTCCAATCCGAGCCTCAGGAAGGTTCAAATGATATGGAGTTTAAGGGCCCCACCTTAGTCTCCCTTTCTCTCTGACTCACCCCCCACTTCTATCCAGCAGCTCCAATCCCAGCTTCAGGAAGGGTCAAATGATATGGAGTTTAAGGGCCCCCACCTCAGTTTCTTTGTCTCTCTGACTCACCCCCCCTTCTATCCAGCAGCTCCAATCCCAGCTTCAGGACGGTTCAAATGATATGGAGTTTAAGGGCCCCCAACTCAGTCTCTTTGTCTCTCTGACTCACCCCCCCCCCCCATTCTATCCAGCAGCTCAATCCTAGCTTCAGGAAGGTTCAAATGATATGGAGTTTAAGGGCCCCCACCTCAGTCTCTTTGTCTCTCTGACTCCGCCCTCCCCTCCGTCTATCCAGCAGCTCTAATACCAGCTTCAGGAAGGTTCAAATGATATGGAGTTTAAGGGCCCCCACCTCAGTCTCTTTGTCTCTCTGACTCACCCCCCCTTCTATCCAGCAGCTCCAATCCCAGCTTCAGGAAGATTCAGATGATATGGAGTTTAAGGGGCCCCACCTCAATCTCTTTGTCTCTCAGACTCACCCCCTTCTATCCAGGAGCTCCAATCCCAGCTTCAGGAAGGTTCAAATGATATGGATTTTAAGGGCCCCCACCTTAGTCTCCCTTTCTCTCTGACTCACCCCCCACTTCTATCCAGGAGCTCCAATCCCAGCTTCAGGAAGGTTCAAATGATATGGAGTTTAAGGGCCCCCACCTCAGTCTCTTTGTCTCTCTGACTCACCCCCCCTTCTATCCAGCAGTTCCAATCCCAGTTTCAGGAAGGTTCAAATGATATGAAGTTTATGGGCCCCCACCTCAGTCTCTTTGTCTCTCTGACTCACCCCCCTTCTATCCAGCAGTTCCAATCCGAGCCTCAGGAAGGTTCAAATGATATGGAGTTTAAGGGCCCCCACCTTAGTCTCCCTTTCTCTCTGACTCACCCCCCACTTCTATCCAGCAGCTCCAATCCCAGCTTCAGGAAGGGTCAAATGATATGGAGTTTAAGGGCCCCCACCTCAGTTTCTTTGTCTCTCTGACTCACCCCCCCTTCTATCCAGCAGCTCCAATCCCAGCTTCAGGAAGATTCAGATGATATGGAGTTTAAGGGGCCCCACCTCAATCTCTTTGTCTCTCAGACTCACCCCCTTCTATCCAGGAGCTCCAATCCCAGCTTCAGGAAGGTTCAAATGATATGGATTTTAAGGGCCCCCACCTTAGTCTCCCTTTCTCTCTGACTCACCCCCCACTTCTATCCAGCAGCTCCAATCCCAGCTTCAGGAAGGTTCAAATGATATGGAGTTTAAGGGCCCCCACCTCAGTCTCTTTGTCTCTCTGACTCACCCCCCCTTCTATCCAGCAGCTCCAATCCCAGCTTCAGGAAGATTCAGATGATATGGAGTTAAAGGGCCCCCACCTCAGTCTCTTTGTCTCTCTGACTCACCCCCCCTTCTATCCAGCAGCTCAATTCTAGCTTCAGGAAGGTTCAAATGATATGGAGTTTAAGGGCCCCCACCTCAGTCTCTTTGGATCTCTGACTCACCCGCTCACCCACCCCTTCAATCCAGCAGCTCCAATCACAGCTTCAGGAAGGTTCAAATGATATGGAGTTTAAGGGCCTCCAGCTCAGTCTCTTTGTCTCTCTGAGTCACCCCCCTTCTATCCAGCAGTTCCAATCCGAGCCTCAGGAAGGTTCAAATGATATGGAGTTTAAGGGCCACACCTTAGTCTCCCTTTCTCTCTGACTCACCCCCCACTTCTATCCAGCAGCTCCAATCCCAGCTTCAGGAAGGGTCAAATGATATGGAGTTTAAGGGCCCCCACCTCAGTTTCTTTGTCTCTCTGACTCACCCCCCCTTTCTATCAAGCAGCTCCAATCCCATCTTCCGGAATGTTCAAATGATATGGAGTTTAAGGGCCCCCACCTCAGTCTCTTTGTCTCTCTGACTCATCCCCCACTTCTATCCAGCAGCTCCAATCTTAGCTTCAGGAAGGTTCAAATGATATGGAGTTTAAGGGCCCCCAACTCAGTCTCTTTGTCTCTCTGACTCACCCCCCCCCCATTCTATCCAGCAGCTCAATCCTAGCTTCAGGAAGGTTCAAATGATACGGAGTTTAAGGGCCCCCACCTCAAGCTCTTTGTCTCTCTGACTCACCCCCCCCCTTCTATCCAGCAGCTCCAATCCCAGCTTCAGGAAGATTCAGATGATATGGAGTTTAAGGGGCCCCACCTCAATCTCTTTGTCTCTCAGACTCACCCCCTTCTATCCAGGAGCTCCAATCCCAGCTTCAGGAAGGTTCAAATGATATGGAGTTAAAGGGCCCCCACCTCAGTCTCTTTGTCTTTCTGACTCACACCCCCCCCCTTCTATCCAGGAGCTCCAATCCCAGCTTCAGGAAGGTTCAAATGATATGGAGTTTAAGGGCCCCCACATCAGTCTCTTTGTCTCTCTGACTCACCCTCCTTCTATCCAGCAGCTATAATCCCAGCTTCAGGAAGGTTCAAATGATATGGATTTTTAGGGCCCCCACCTTAGTCTCCCTTTCTCTCTGACTCACCCCCCACTTCCATCCAGTAGCTCCAATCCCAGCTTCAGGAAGGTTCAGATGATATGGAGTTTAAGGGGCCCCACCTCAATCTCTTTGTCTCTCAGACTCACCCCCTTCTATCCAGGAGTTCCAATCCCAGCTTCAGGAAGGTTCAAATGATATGGATTTTAAGGGCCCCCACCTTAGTCTCCCTTTCTCTCTGACTCACCCCCCACTTCTATCCAGGAGCTCCAATCCCAGCTTCAGGAAGGTTCAAATGATATGGAGTTTAAGGGCCCCCACCTCAGTCTCTTTGTCTCTCTGACTCACCCCCCCTTCTATCCAGCAGTTCCAATCCCAGTTTCAGGAAGGTTCAAATGATATGAAGTTTATGGGCCCCCACCTCAGTCTCTTTGTCTCTCTGACTCACCCCCCCCCCCATTCTATCCAGCAGCTCAATCCTAGCTTCAGGAAGGTTCAAATGATATGGATTTTAAGGGCCCCCATCTCAGTCTCTTTGTCTCTCTGACTCACCCCCCCTTCTATCCAGCAGCTCCAATCCCAGCTTCAGGAAGATTCAGATGATATGGAGTTTAAGGGGCCCCACCTCAATCTCTTTGTCTCTCAGACTCACCCCCTTCTATCCAGGAGCTCCAATCCCAGCTTCAGGAAGGTTCAAATGATATGGAGTTTAAGGGCCCCCACCTTAGTCTCCCTTTCTCTCTGACTCACCCCCCACTTCTATCCAGCAGCTCCAATCCCAGCTTCAGGAAGGTTCAAATGATATGGAGTTTAAGGGCCCCCACCTCAGTCTCTTTGTCTTTCTGACTCACCCCCCCTTCTATCCAGGAGCTCCAATCCCAGCTTCAGGAAGGTTCAAATGATATGGAGTTTAAGGGCCCCCACATCAGTCTCTTTGTCTCTCTGACTCACCCTCCTTCTATCCAGCAGCTATAATCCCAGCTTCAGGAAGGTTCAAATGATATGGAGTTTAAGGGCCCCCACCTCAGTCTCTTTGTCTCTCTGACTCACCCCCCTTCTATCTAGCAGTTCCAATCCGAGCCTCAGGAAGGTTCAAATGATATGGAGTTTAAGGGCCCCACCTTAGTCTCCCTTTCTCTCTGACTCACCCCCCACTTCTATCCAGCAGCTCCAATCCCAGCTTCAGGAAGGGTCAAATGATATGGAGTTTAAGGGCCCCCACCTCAGTTTCTTTGTCTCTCTGACTCACCCCCCCTTCTATCCAGCAGCTCCAATCCCAGCTTCAGGACGGTTCAAATGATATGGAGTTTAAGGGCCCCCAACTCAGTCTCTTTGTCTCTCTGACTCACCCCCCCCCCCATTCTATCCAGCAGCTCAATCCTAGCTTCAGGAAGGTTCAAATGATATGGAGTTTAAGGGCCCCCACCTCAGTCTCTTTGTCTCTCTGACTCCGCCCTCCCCTCCGTCTATCCAGCAGCTCTAATACCAGCTTCAGGAAGGTTCAAATGATATGGAGTTTAAGGGCCCCCACCTCAGTCTCTTTGTCTCTCTGACTCACCCCCCCTTCTATCCAGCAGCTCCAATCCCAGCTTCAGGAAGATTCAGATGATATGGAGTTTAAGGGGCCCCACCTCAATCTCTTTGTCTCTCAGACTCACCCCCTTCTATCCAGGAGCTCCAATCCCAGCTTCAGGAAGGTTCAAATGATATGGATTTTAAGGGCCCCCACCTTAGTCTCCCTTTCTCTCTGACTCACCCCCCACTTCTATCCAGGAGCTCCAATCCCAGCTTCAGGAAGGTTCAAATGATATGGAGTTTAAGGGCCCCCACCTCAGTCTCTTTGTCTCTCTGACTCACCCCCCCTTCTATCCAGCAGTTCCAATCCCAGTTTCAGGAAGGTTCAAATGATATGAAGTTTATGGGCCCCCACCTCAGTCTCTTTGTCTCTCTGACTCACCCCCCTTCTATCCAGCAGTTCCAATCCGAGCCTCAGGAAGGTTCAAATGATATGGAGTTTAAGGGCCCCCACCTTAGTCTCCCTTTCTCTCTGACTCACCCCCCACTTCTATCCAGCAGCTCCAATCCCAGCTTCAGGAAGGGTCAAATGATATGGAGTTTAAGGGCCCCCACCTCAGTTTCTTTGTCTCTCTGACTCACCCCCCCTTCTATCCAGCAGCTCCAATCCCAGCTTCAGGAAGATTCAGATGATATGGAGTTTAAGGGGCCCCACCTCAATCTCTTTGTCTCTCAGACTCACCCCCTTCTATCCAGGAGCTCCAATCCCAGCTTCAGGAAGGTTCAAATGATATGGATTTTAAGGGCCCCCACCTTAGTCTCCCTTTCTCTCTGACTCACCCCCCACTTCTATCCAGCAGCTCCAATCCCAGCTTCAGGAAGGTTCAAATGATATGGAGTTTAAGGGCCCCCACCTCAGTCTCTTTGTCTCTCTGACTCACCCCCCCTTCTATCCAGCAGCTCCAATCCCAGCTTCAGGAAGATTCAGATGATATGGAGTTAAAGGGCCCCCACCTCAGTCTCTTTGTCTCTCTGACTCACCCCCCCTTCTATCCAGCAGCTCAATTCTAGCTTCAGGAAGGTTCAAATGATATGGAGTTTAAGGGCCCCCACCTCAGTCTCTTTGGATCTCTGACTCACCCGCTCACCCACCCCTTCAATCCAGCAGCTCCAATCACAGCTTCAGGAAGGTTCAAATGATATGGAGTTTAAGGGCCTCCAGCTCAGTCTCTTTGTCTCTGTGAGTCACCCCCCTTCTATCCAGCAGTTCCAATCCGAGCCTCAGGAAGGTTCAAATGATATGGAGTTTAAGGGCCACACCTTAGTCTCCCTTTCTCTCTGACTCACCCCCCACTTCTATCCAGCAGCTCCAATCCCAGCTTCAGGAAGGGTCAAATGATATGGAGTTTAAGGGCCCCCACCTCAGTTTCTTTGTCTCTCTGACTCACCCCCCCTTTCTATCAAGCAGCTCCAATCCCATCTTCCGGAATGTTCAAATGATATGGAGTTTAAGGGCCCCCACCTCAGTCTCTTTGTCTCTCTGACTCATCCCCCACTTCTATCCAGCAGCTCCAATCTTAGCTTCAGGAAGGTTCAAATGATATGGAGTTTAAGGGCCCCCAACTCAGTCTCTTTGTCTCTCTGACTCACCCCCCCCCATTCTATCCAGCAGCTCAATCCTAGCTTCAGGAAGGTTCAAATGATACGGAGTTTAAGGGCCCCCACCTCAAGCTCTTTGTCTCTCTGACTCACCCCCCCCCTTCTATCCAGCAGCTCCAATCCCAGCTTCAGGAAGATTCAGATGATATGGAGTTTAAGGGGCCCCACCTCAATCTCTTTGTCTCTCAGACTCACCCCCTTCTATCCAGGAGCTCCAATCCCAGCTTCAGGAAGGTTCAAATGATATGGAGTTAAAGGGCCCCCACCTCAGTCTCTTTGTCTTTCTGACTCACCCCCCCCTTCTATCCAGGAGCTCCAATCCCAGCTTCAGGAAGGTTCAAATGATATGGAGTTTAAGGGCCCCCACATCAGTCTCTTTGTCTCTCTGACTCACCCTCCTTCTATCCAGCAGCTATAATCCCAGCTTCAGGAAGGTTCAAATGATATGGATTTTTAGGGCCCCCACCTTAGTCTCCCTTTCTCTCTGACTCACCCCCCACTTCCATCCAGTAGCTCCAATCCCAGCTTCAGGAAGGTTCAGATGATATGGAGTTTAAGGGGCCCCACCTCAATCTCTTTGTCTCTCAGACTCACCCCCTTCTATCCAGGAGTTCCAATCCCAGCTTCAGGAAGGTTCAAATGATATGGATTTTAAGGGCCCCCACCTTAGTCTCCCTTTCTCTCTGACTCACCCCCCACTTCTATCCAGGAGCTCCAATCCCAGCTTCAGGAAGGTTCAAATGATATGGAGTTTAAGGGCCCCCACCTCAGTCTCTTTGTCTCTCTGACTCACCCCCCCTTCTATCCAGCAGTTCCAATCCCAGTTTCAGGAAGGTTCAAATGATATGAAGTTTATGGGCCCCCACCTCAGTCTCTTTGTCTCTCTGACTCACCCCCCTTCTATCCAGCAGTTCCAATCCGAGCCTCAGGAAGGTTCAAATGATATGGAGTTTAAGGGCCCCCACCTTAGTCTCCCTTTCTCTCTGACTCACCCCCCACTTCTATCCAGCAGCTCCAATCCCAGCTTCAGGAAGGGTCAAATGATATGGAGTTTAAGGGCCCCCACCTCAGTTTCTTTGTCTCTCTGACTCACCCCCCCTTCTATCCAGCAGCTCCAATCCCAGCTTCAGGAAGATTCAGATGATATGGAGTTTAAGGGGCCCCACCTCAATCTCTTTGTCTCTCAGACTCACCCCCTTCTATCCAGGAGCTCCAATCCCAGCTTCAGGAAGGTTCAAATGATATGGATTTTAAGGGCCCCCACCTTAGTCTCCCTTTCTCTCTGACTCACCCCCCACTTCTATCCAGCAGCTCCAATCCCAGCTTCAGGAAGGTTCAAATGATATGGAGTTTAAGGGCCCCCACCTCAGTCTCTTTGTCTCTCTGACTCACCCCCCCTTCTATCCAGCAGCTCCAATCCCAGCTTCAGGAAGATTCAGATGATATGGAGTTTAAGGGGCCCCACCTCAATCTCTTTGTCTCTCAGACTCACCCCCTTCTATCCAGGAGCTCCATTCCCAGCTTCAGGAAGGTTGAAATGATATGGATTTTAAGGGCCCCCACCTTAGTCTCCCTTTCTCTCTGACTCACCCCCCACTTCTATCCAGCAGCTCCAATCCCAGCTTCAGGAAGGTTCAAATGATATGGAGTTTAAGGGCCCCCACCTCAGTTTCTTTGTCTCTCTGACTCACCCCCCCTTCTATCCAGCAGCTCCAATCCCAGCTTCAGGAAGATTCAGATGATATGGAGTTTAAGGGGCCCCACCTCAATCTCTTTGTCTCTCAGACTCACCCCCTTCTATCCAGGAGCTCCAATCCCAGCTTCAGGAAGGTTCAAATGATATGGATTTTAAGGGCCCCCACCTTAGTCTCCCTTTCTCTCTGACTCACCCCCCACTTCTATCCAGCAGCTCCAATCCCAGCTTCAGGAAGGTTCAAATGATATGGAGTTTAAGGGCCCCCACCTCAGTCTCTTTGTCTCTCTGACTCACCCCCCCTTCTATCCAGCAGCTCCAATCCCAGCTTCAGGAAGATTCAGATGATATGGAGTTTAAGGGGCCCCACCTTAATCTCTTTGTCTCTCAGACTCACCCCCTTCTATCCAGGAGCTCCATTCCCAGCTTCAGGAAGGTTGAAATGATATGGATTTTAAGGGCCCCCACCTTAGTCTCCCTTTCTCTCTGACTCACCCCCCACTTCTATCCAGCAGCTCCAATCCCAGCTTCAGGAAGGTTCAAATGATATGGAGTTTAAGGGCCCCCACCTCAGTCTCTTTGTCTCTCTGACTCACCCCCCCGTTCTATCCAGCAGCTCCAATCCCCCTTTCAGGAAGGTTCAAATGATATGGAGTTAAAGGGCCCCCACCTCAGTCTCTTTGTCTCTCTGACTCACCCCCCCTTCTATCCAGCAGCTCAATTCTAGCTTCAGGAAGGTTCAAATGATATGGAGTTTAAGGGCCCCCACCTCAGTCTCTTTGGATCTCTGACTCACCCGCTCACCCACCCCTTCAATCCAGCAGCTCCAATCACAGCTTCAGGAAGGTTCAAATGATATGGAGTTTAAGGGCCTCCAGCTCAGTCTCTTTGTCTCTCTGAGTCACCCCCCTTCTATCCAGCAGTTCCAATCCGAGCCTCAGGAAGGTTCAAATGATATGGACTTTAAGGGCCACACCTTAGTCTCCCTTTCTCTCTGACTCACCCCCCACTTCTATCCAGCAGCTCCAATCCCAGCTTCAGGAAGGGTCAAATGATATGGAGTTTAAGGGCCCCCACCTCAGTTTCTTTGTCTCTCTGACTCACCCCCCCTTTCTATCAAGCAGCTCCAATCCCATCTTCCGGAAGGTTCAAATGATATGGAGTTTAAGGGCCCCCACCTCAGTCTCTTTGTCTCTCTGACTCATCCCCCACTTCTATCCAGCAGCTCCAATCTTAGCTTCAGGAAGGTTCAAATGATATGGAGTTTAAGGGCCCCCAACTCAGTCTCTTTGTCTCTCTGACTCACCCCCCCCCCCCATTCTATCCAGCAGCTCAATCCTAGCTTCAGGAAGGTTCAAATGATACGGAGTTTAAGGGCCCCCACCTCAAGCTCTTTGTCTCTCTGACTCACCCCCCACCCTTCTATCCAGCAGCTCCAATCCCAGCTTCAGGAAGATTCAGATGATATGGAGTTTAAGGGGCCCCACCTCAATCTCTTTGTCTCTCAGACTCACCCCCTTCTATCCAGGAGCTCCAATCCCAGCTTCAGGAAGGTTCAAATGATATGGAGTTAAAGGGCCCCCACCTCAGTCTCTTTGTCTTTCTGACTCACCCCCCCCCTTCTATCCAGGAGCTCCAATCCCAGTTTCTGGAAGGTTCAAATGATACGGAGTTTAAGGGGCCCCACCTCAGTCTATTTGTCTCTCTGACTCACCCTCCTTCTATCCAGCAGCTATAATCCCAGCTTCAGGAAGGTTCAAATGATATGGATTTTAAGGGCCCCCACCTTAGTCTCCCTTTCTCTCTGAATCACCCCCCACTTCTATCCAGTAGCTCCAATCCCAGCTTCAGGAAGGTTCAAATGATATGGAGTTTAAGGGCCCCCACCTCAGTCTCTTTGTCTCTCTGACTCACCCCCCCTTCTATCCAGCAGCTCCAATCCCAGTTTCTGGAAGGTTCAAATGATATGAAGTTTATGGGCCCCCACCTCAGTCTCTTTGTCTCTCTGACTCACCCCCCTTCTATCCAGCAGTTCCAATCCGAGCCTCAGGAAGGTTCAAATGATATGGAGTTTAAGGGGCCCCACCTTAGTCTCCCTTTCTCTCTGACTCACCCCCCACTTCTATCCAGCAGCTCCAATCCCAGTGTTAGGGTTCTAAATACCATGCAGAAATAAATCATTGTCCAAGGCAAAACATCCTTAATGGTGCAATTTATTCCACAGGCATGTTAGTACAGCTATGGAAATTTCAACTCTGAATTACATCCTGTAAGTTCACCCAGTTTAAAGTTCATGATCTCTCCCCACACCCACAAATCCATCACATGTTCCAATCATATTCTTCCACGCTGGCATGTACACCCATCTTCTTCCGGCCAGGTGTCGATGTGCGGAGACAAAAGATGACCTTGGCTTCTACAAAAGAATGTCAACAATCCATTCTACAATTCTACTCCTTTCTATTCCCCCCTCCCAACTACTACACTATTGAAACAGCATAGAAAATTATTAAAAAGTGTGGCAGGCCAAAGATCCTAAAAAGAATATAATTACAGGCCTGACAGGCGGCCTCTCCTCAAAAGAAAAACGTTTCCTGCAAAGAGAATAACATAAAAGTTAACATAACAAAATTAACCACCTCTTCTCCACCCAGGGGAACCCCTTGACTTTTCGGGAAACTTCCCATTGAATTGCTTTACTAACTTCTCCACTTTTAGGTTCCCACTGTTCACCCAATTAGCTTCAGACCAAGGGTAACCCTTCCAATGCACTAAGTACTGTAAGCAACCCCTATTCAGCCTGAAATCTACAATTTTTTCCACCTCAGATTGTGTTTCCCCTTCCATCACTAAAGGAGGAGATTGAGCTTGGGTGGATGCTCTTCTGTTAGACCCAATTACTGGTTTCAACAAACTACAATGAAATTCTGGGTCAATTTCCCCTAGACTTCTGGGTAGACTGAGTTGAACTGTAACTGAGTTAACTATCTTCACTATTGGGAATGGACCTAGAAATTTTGGACCCAATTCCTTGCTAAGCATTTCTAATCTTATGTATTTGGTAGATACAAAAACATTGTCCCCCACACGGTAGGGGTTTAGGAGTGAGCGACGTTGATCATCTTGCTTCTGGTAGGCTTCTGCTGCAACTGCTAGAGCCTTCTTCGTATTCTCCCATCCTTTCTTTAGCATGTCCATCCATTCACTCAAAGACATGAAAGAAGGAGGTTCTCTAGGCAACTCAGGCATGGCAACAACTCCCATGCCACTGGTAATCTGGAAACCCGCTAATCCTCTGCTGCTGTGGACCGCATCGTTGTACGCCACTTCGGCGAAGGGTAGCAAGTCCGACCAGTTGTCTCGCTGATAGTCCACAAAACACCGGATGTATTGTTCCACCACCGCATTGGCTCCCTCTGCTGCGCCGTTCATGCTGGGATGAACCTCTGAGCTCAGTTCTTGTGTGGACCCAATGGATCTCAGGACCTCTCTCCAGAACTTGGTTGTGAACTGGACTCCGCGGTCTGAAATGATCCTCTTGGGTACTCCATGCTGGCGATAAATGTGTTTCACAAACATTTTCGCTAATTCGTTTGCGGATGGCAATCCTGAGCAAGCAATGAAGTGTGCCTGCTTAGAAACCAAATCAATAACCGTCCAAATTACTTTATGCCCACTGCTGTCTGGGAGTTCCATGATGAAGTCCATTGCGACCTCTTCCCATTGCCGTTTCGGGCTCTCTGCTGCAGGTGCTGTAGGTTCTGGGCTCTTGGATCCAATCATCCACGGTTGGCCTTGTTCCTCCTCCGAGGCCTCCCCCTTGGTAGGACTCTTCGTCACCTGAAGTTGAGGATCCTCTTCCCGAGGTCGATTGGGCATTTCCCCCTCCGAGGCCTCCCCCTTAGTTGGACTCTTTGTCACCTTAAGTTGGGGATCCTCCTCCGGAGATTGTTTGCCCTTTTCCTCTTCTGAGACCTCCCCCTTGGTAGGACACTTCGTCACTTTAAGTTGGGGATCCTCTTCCAGAGGCTGTTGGCCCAGATAACTTTTCTGTGCAGGCATCTGGGGCCCTCTCTTAACCACCGTGGCAATTGGTACACACGTTTGTTCTTCAGCAATTCCCTCCTCCGAGGCCTCCCCCTTGGTAGGACTCTTTGTCACCTTAAGTTGGGGATCCTCCTCCGGAGAATGTCTGCCCTTTTCCTCTTCCGAGGCCTCCCCCTTGGTAGGACACTTCCTCACCTTAAGTTGGGGATCCTCTTCCAGAGGTTGTTGGCCCAGATGACTCTTCTGTGGTGGCATCTGGGACCCTCTCTTTACCGCCGTGGTGGTTGGTGCACACGTTTGTGGCATTGGGGCTGGAGCCAAGCACTCTGACGCTCTGTGGCCAAGTTGACAACAATGGTGGCATTTAATTGGCCCCCACGAGGAATGGAACCTAGTTACATCTCTAAACTTAGGAACCGTTTCATCACACTGCCTTGCTCTCCAACTTGCAGCTGCCCCCTTGGTAAACCCTTCTTCCATGGTGGAGATTGCTTCTCTGTAGGAAGGTGGAGTAAGAACCTTTTGGGGCATTGCAGATGCACCTTGTCCCGCTTCCCATCTTGCAGGCCTGGCTTTGGTAATCCCTTCTTCCATGTTGGTGATTGCTAATCTGTAGGAAGGTGGGGTAAGAACCACTTGGGGCCTTGCAGGCGCACAATTTCCCGCCATCCATCCCGCAGGCCTCCCTTTGATAATACCTTCTTCCATGGAGATTTCTTCTCTGTAGGAAGGTCTGGTAAGAACCTTTTGGGGCCTTGCAGGGGAGACTGGAACCGGTGGGGAGGTCAATCCCTCGGTTGGCCACTGCCCAGCTTTCTGCCATGGTGCCATCTGCTGAGGGAGGGCAGGTGCCCACTGGCATCCCTCCCATCCATGACCTGGGGTTAAGACCCATCCCGGGGTTGCCTGCTTCACAGGTTGCAGCTCAACCAATGATGGCTGGCTAGGGGGTTTTACGTGCCAAGGACCCTCCTGCTGGCTTGGATGAGTTATGGGCCAAGTAGGTGCCCTCTGCTGGCTTGGAGCATTTCCCCATGCTGATGGCAAAGGAGTTTGTAAGTAGCATCTTTTCCATCCAAGTCCTGGGAGGAAAGCCCAATTTACTGCCCAATTTGCTTCATTTACTGGTTGCAGCCCCATTTGTGGTGGCTTGCAAGTGACAGATGCTGGAAAAATTCCTTCTTCCTGCCTCCTTTGAAATTCCCATTTTGAAAGGGAATCTCTCTCCCATCTAGTTGCAGGGTGATATGCCATTTCATTTATTGCCGTCTGGAAGGAGCCCAAACCTCCGTTCTAAGGGTGCTTTTTTTTCCAATCTTGCTTCTAAGCTGGGGGGGAAGGAGGGGGAGCATGCACTCACAATTTTGCTGAAGAAGTCCGTCTGAGATTTCCTTCGTCTTGTCGCGTCTCCTCCTGCATTCCTCCAGATGCAATTAAACTGGAAACAGCATTCCATTGCCTTTGAAGTTCCGTACTCCTCTTCTTATCACCAAAAGCTTCTCATTAATTCTTCGCTGATATTTACGCTGTCCCGGTCAGCATTGGGAATGCCGAGACCCACATCACCAGATCTTCCATCACCAGCCCTTCCCCCTTGATAGGGGGAGGGAGCTAGTGAAATATTTTTAAAGTAGAGAGTTGAAATAATGTTAGGGTTCTAAATACCATGCAGAAATAAATCATTGTCCAAGGCAAAACATCCTTAATGGTGCAATTTATTCCACAGGCATGTTAGTACAGCTATGGAAATTTCAACTCTGAATTACATCCTGTAAGTTCACCCAGTTTAAAGTTCATGATCTCTCCCCACACCCACAAATCCATCACATGTTCCAATCATATTCTTCCACGCTGGCATGTACACCCATCTTCTTCCGGCCAGGTGTCGATGTGCGGAGACAAAAGATGACCTTGGCTTCTACAAAAGAATGTCAACAATCCATTCTACAATTCTACTCCTTTCTATTCCCCCCTCCCAACTACTACACTATTGAAACAGCATAGAAAATTATTAAAAAGTGTGGCAGGCCAAAGATCCTAAAAAGAATATAATTACAGGCCTGACACCCAGCTTCAGGAAGGTTCAAATGATATGGAGTTTAAGGGCCCCACCTTAGTCTCACTTTCTCTCTGACTCACCCCCCACTTCTATCCAGCAGCTCCAATCCCAGCTTCAGGAAGGGTCAAATGATATGGAGTTTAAGGGCCCCCACCTCAGTTTCTTTGTCTCTCTGACTCACCCCCCCTTCTATCCAGCAGCTCCAATCCCAGCTTCAGGAAGGTTCAAATGATATGGAGTTTAAGGGCCCCAACCTCAGTCTCTTTGTCTCTCTGACTCACCCCCCCTTCTATCCAGCAGCTCCAATGTCAGCTTCAGGACGGTTCAAATGATACGGAGTTTAAGGGCCCTCACCTCAGTCTCTTTGTCTCTCTGACTCACCCCCCCCTTTCTATCAAGCAGCTCCAATCCCATCTTCCGGAAGGTTCAAATGATATGGAGTTTAAGGGCCCCCACCTCAGTCTCTTTGTCTCTCTGACTCATCCCCCACTTCTATCCAGCATCTCCAATCTTAGCTTCAGGAAGGTTCAAATGATATGGAGTTTAAGGGCCCCCAACTCAGTCTCTTTGTCTCTCTGACTCACCCCCCCCCCATTCTATCCAGCAGCTCAATCCTAGCTTCAGGAAGGTTCAAATGATATGGAGTTTTAGGGCCCCCACCTCAGTCTCTTTGTCTCTCTGACTCCGCCCTCCCCCCCGTCTATCCAGCAGCTCTAATACCAGCTTCAGGAAGGTTCAAATGATATGGAGTTTAAGGGCCCCCACCTCAGTCTCTTTGTCTCTCTGACTCACCCCCCCTTCTATCCAGCAGCTCCAATCCCAGCTTCAGGAAGATTCAGATGATATGGAGTTTAAGGGGCCCCACCTCAATCTCTTTGTCTCTCAGACTCACCCCCTTCTATCCAGGAGCTCCAATCCCAGCTTCAGGAAGGTTCAAATGATATGGATATTAAGGGCCCCCACCTTAGTCTCCCTTTCTCTCTGACTCACCCCCCACTTCTATCCAGTAGCTCCAATCCCAGCTTCAGGAAGGTTCAAATGATATGGAGTTTAAGGGCCCCCACCTCAGTCTCTTTGTCTCTCTGACTCACCCCCCCTTCTATCCAGCAGCTCCAATCCCAGTTTCAGGAAGGTTCAAATGATATGAAGTTTATGGGCCCCCACCTCAGTCTCTTTGTCTCTCTGACTCACCCCCCTTCTATCCAGCAGTTCCAATCCGAGCCTCAGGAAGGTTCAAATGATATGGAGTTTAAGGGCCCCCACCTTAGTCTCCCTTTCTCTCTGACTCACCCCCCACTTCTATCCAGCAGCTCCAATCCCAGTGTTAGGGTTCTAAATACCATGCAGAAATAAATCATTGTCCAAGGCAAAACATCCTTAATGGTGCAATTTATTCCACAGGCATGTTAGTACAGCTATGGAAATTTCAACTCTGAATTACATCCTGTAAGTTCACCCAGTTTAAAGTTCATGATCTCTCCCCACACCCACAAATCCATCACATGTTCCAATCATATTCTTCCACGCTGGCATGTACACCCATCTTCTTCCGGCCAGGTGTCGATGTGCGGAGACAAAAGATGACCTTGGCTTCTACAAAAGAATGTCAACAATCCATTCTACAATTCTACTCCTTTCTATTCCCCCCTCCCAACTACTACACTATTGAAACAGCATAGAAAATTATTAAAAAGTGTGGCAGGCCAAAGATCCTAAAAAGAATATAATTACAGGCCTGACAGGCGGCCTCTCCTCAAAAGAAAAACGTTTCCTGCAAAGAGAATAACATAAAAGTTAACATAACAAAATTAACCACCTCTTCTCCACCCAGGGGAACCCCTTGACTTTTCGGGAAACTTCCCATTGAATTGCTTTACTAACTTCTCCACTTTTAGGTTCCCACTGTTCACCCAATTAGCTTCAGACCAAGGGTAACCCTTCCAATGCACTAAGTACTGTAAGCAACCCCTATTCAGCCTGAAATCTACAATTTTTTCCACCTCAGATTGTGTTTCCCCTTCCATCACTAAAGGAGGAGATTGAGCTTGGGTGGATGCTCTTCTGTTAGACCCAATTACTGGTTTCAACAAACTACAATGAAATTCTGGGTCAATTTCCCCTAGACTTCTGGGTAGACTGAGTTGAACTGTAACTGAGTTAACTATCTTCACTATTGGGAATGGACCTAGAAATTTTGGACCCAATTCCTTGCTAAGCATTTCTAATCTTATGTATTTGGTAGATACAAAAACATTGTCCCCCACACGGTAGGGGTTTAGGAGTGAGCGACGTTGATCATCTTGCTTCTGGTAGGCTTCTGCTGCAACTGCTAGAGCCTTCTTCGTATTCTCCCATCCTTTCTTTAGCATGTCCATCCATTCACTCAAAGACATGAAAGAAGGAGGTTCTCTAGGCAACTCAGGCATGGCAACAACTCCCATGCCACTGGTAATCTGGAAACCCGCTAATCCTCTGCTGCTGTGGACCGCATCGTTGTACGCCACTTCGGCGAAGGGTAGCAAGTCCGACCAGTTGTCTCGCTGATAGTCCACAAAACACCGGATGTATTGTTCCACCACCGCATTGGCTCCCTCTGCTGCGCCGTTCATGCTGGGATGAACCTCTGAGCTCAGTTCTTGTGTGGACCCAATGGATCTCAGGACCTCTCTCCAGAACTTGGTTGTGAACTGGACTCCGCGGTCTGAAATGATCCTCTTGGGTACTCCATGCTGGCGATAAATGTGTTTCACAAACATTTTCGCTAATTCGTTTGCGGATGGCAATCCTGAGCAAGCAATGAAGTGTGCCTGCTTAGAAACCAAATCAATAACCGTCCAAATTACTTTATGCCCACTGCTGTCTGGGAGTTCCATGATGAAGTCCATTGCGACCTCTTCCCATTGCCGTTTCGGGCTCTCTGCTGCAGGTGCTGTAGGTTCTGGGCTCTTGGATCCAATCATCCACGGTTGGCCTTGTTCCTCCTCCGAGGCCTCCCCCTTGGTAGGACTCTTCGTCACCTGAAGTTGAGGATCCTCTTCCCGAGGTCGATTGGGCATTTCCCCCTCCGAGGCCTCCCCCTTAGTTGGACTCTTTGTCACCTTAAGTTGGGGATCCTCCTCCGGAGATTGTTTGCCCTTTTCCTCTTCTGAGACCTCCCCCTTGGTAGGACACTTCGTCACTTTAAGTTGGGGATCCTCTTCCAGAGGCTGTTGGCCCAGATAACTTTTCTGTGCAGGCATCTGGGGCCCTCTCTTAACCACCGTGGCAATTGGTACACACGTTTGTTCTTCAGCAATTCCCTCCTCCGAGGCCTCCCCCTTGGTAGGACTCTTTGTCACCTTAAGTTGGGGATCCTCCTCCGGAGAATGTCTGCCCTTTTCCTCTTCCGAGGCCTCCCCCTTGGTAGGACACTTCCTCACCTTAAGTTGGGGATCCTCTTCCAGAGGTTGTTGGCCCAGATGACTCTTCTGTGGTGGCATCTGGGACCCTCTCTTTACCGCCGTGGTGGTTGGTGCACACGTTTGTGGCATTGGGGCTGGAGCCAAGCACTCTGACGCTCTGTGGCCAAGTTGACAACAATGGTGGCATTTAATTGGCCCCCACGAGGAATGGAACCTAGTTACATCTCTAAACTTAGGAACCGTTTCATCACACTGCCTTGCTCTCCAACTTGCAGCTGCCCCCTTGGTAAACCCTTCTTCCATGGTGGAGATTGCTTCTCTGTAGGAAGGTGGAGTAAGAACCTTTTGGGGCATTGCAGATGCACCTTGTCCCGCTTCCCATCTTGCAGGCCTGGCTTTGGTAATCCCTTCTTCCATGTTGGTGATTGCTAATCTGTAGGAAGGTGGGGTAAGAACCACTTGGGGCCTTGCAGGCGCACAATTTCCCGCCATCCATCCCGCAGGCCTCCCTTTGATAATACCTTCTTCCATGGAGATTTCTTCTCTGTAGGAAGGTCTGGTAAGAACCTTTTGGGGCCTTGCAGGGGAGACTGGAACCGGTGGGGAGGTCAATCCCTCGGTTGGCCACTGCCCAGCTTTCTGCCATGGTGCCATCTGCTGAGGGAGGGCAGGTGCCCACTGGCATCCCTCCCATCCATGACCTGGGGTTAAGACCCATCCCGGGGTTGCCTGCTTCACAGGTTGCAGCTCAACCAATGATGGCTGGCTAGGGGGTTTTACGTGCCAAGGACCCTCCTGCTGGCTTGGATGAGTTATGGGCCAAGTAGGTGCCCTCTGCTGGCTTGGAGCATTTCCCCATGCTGATGGCAAAGGAGTTTGTAAGTAGCATCTTTTCCATCCAAGTCCTGGGAGGAAAGCCCAATTTACTGCCCAATTTGCTTCATTTACTGGTTGCAGCCCCATTTGTGGTGGCTTGCAAGTGACAGATGCTGGAAAAATTCCTTCTTCCTGCCTCCTTTGAAATTCCCATTTTGAAAGGGAATCTCTCTCCCATCTAGTTGCAGGGTGATATGCCATTTCATTTATTGCCGTCTGGAAGGAGCCCAAACCTCCGTTCTAAGGGTGCTTTTTTTTCCAATCTTGCTTCTAAGCTGGGGGGGAAGGAGGGGGAGCATGCACTCACAATTTTGCTGAAGAAGTCCGTCTGAGATTTCCTTCGTCTTGTCGCGTCTCCTCCTGCATTCCTCCAGATGCAATTAAACTGGAAACAGCATTCCATTGCCTTTGAAGTTCCGTACTCCTCTTCTTATCACCAAAAGCTTCTCATTAATTCTTCGCTGATATTTACGCTGTCCCGGTCAGCATTGGGAATGCCGAGACCCACATCACCAGATCTTCCATCACCAGCCCTTCCCCCTTGATAGGGGGAGGGAGCTAGTGAAATATTTTTAAAGTAGAGAGTTGAAATAATGTTAGGGTTCTAAATACCATGCAGAAATAAATCATTGTCCAAGGCAAAACATCCTTAATGGTGCAATTTATTCCACAGGCATGTTAGTACAGCTATGGAAATTTCAAATCTGAATTACATCCTGTAAGTTCACCCAGATTAAGTTCATGATCTCTCCCCACACCCACAAATCCATCACATGTTCCAATCATATTCTTCCACGCTGGCATGTACACCCATCTTCTTCCGGCCAGGTGTCGATGTGCGGAGACAAAAGATGACCTTGGCTTCTACAAAAGAATGTCAACAATCCATTCTACAATTCTACTCCTTTCTATTCCCCCCTCCCAACTACTACACTATTGAAACAGCATAGAAAATTATTAAAAAGTGTGGCAGGCCAAAGATCCTAAAAAGAATATAATTACAGGCCTGACACCCAGCTTCAGGAAGGTTCAAATGATATGGAGTTTAAGGGCCCCACCTTAGTCTCACTTTCTCTCTGACTCACCCCCCACTTCTATCCAGCAGCTCCAATCCCAGCTTCAGGAAGGGTCAAATGATATGGAGTTTAAGGGCCCCCACCTCAGTTTCTTTGTCTCTCTGACTCACCCCCCCTTCTATCCAGCAGCTCCAATCCCAGCTTCAGGAAGGTTCAAATGATATGGAGTTTAAGGGCCCCAACCTCAGTCTCTTTGTCTCTCTGACTCACCCCCCCTTCTATCCAGCAGCTCCAATGTCAGCTTCAGGACGGTTCAAATGATACGGAGTTTAAGGGCCCTCACCTCAGTCTCTTTGTCTCTCTGACTCACCCCCCCCCTTTCTATCAAGCAGCTCCAATCCCATCTTCCGGAAGGTTCAAATGATATGGAGTTTAAGGGCCCCCACCTCAGTCTCTTTGTCTCTCTGACTCATCCCCCACTTCTATCCAGCATCTCCAATCTTAGCTTCAGGAAGGTTCAAATGATATGGAGTTTAAGGGCCCCCAACTCAGTCTCTTTGTCTCTCTGACTCACCCCCCCCCCATTCTATCCAGCAGCTCAATCCTAGCTTCAGGAAGGTTCAAATGATATGGAGTTTTAGGGCCCCCACCTCAGTCTCTTTGTCTCTCTGACTCCGCCCTCCCCCCCGTCTATCCAGCAGCTCTAATACCAGCTTCAGGAAGGTTCAAATGATATGGAGTTTAAGGGCCCCCACCTCAGTCTCTTTGTCTCTCTGACTCACCCCCCCTTCTATCCAGCAGCTCCAATCCCAGCTTCAGGAAGATTCAGATGATATGGAGTTTAAGGGGCCCCACCTCAATCTCTTTGTCTCTCAGACTCACCCCCTTCTATCCAGGAGCTCCAATCCCAGCTTCAGGAAGGTTCAAATGATATGGATTTTAAGGGCCCCCACCTTAGTCTCCCTTTCTCTCTGACTCACCCCCCACTTCTATCCAGTAGCTCCAATCCCAGCTTCAGGAAGGTTCAAATGATATGGAGTTTAAGGGCCCCCACCTCAGTCTCTTTGTCTCTCTGACTCACCCCCCCTTCTATCCAGCAGCTCCAATCCCAGTTTCAGGAAGGTTCAAATGATATGAAGTTTATGGGCCCCCACCTCAGTCTCTTTGTCTCTCTGACTCACCCCCCTTCTATCCAGCAGTTCCAATCCGAGCCTCAGGAAGGTTCAAATGATATGGAGTTTAAGGGCCCCCACCTTAGTCTCCCTTTCTCTCTGACTCACCCCCCACTTCTATCCAGCAGCTCCAATCCCAGTGTTAGGGTTCTAAATACCATGCAGAAATAAATCATTGTCCAAGGCAAAACATCCTTAATGGTGCAATTTATTCCACAGGCATGTTAGTACAGCTATGGAAATTTCAACTCTGAATTACATCCTGTAAGTTCACCCAGTTTAAAGTTCATGATCTCTCCCCACACCCACAAATCCATCACATGTTCCAATCATATTCTTCCACGCTGGCATGTACACCCATCTTCTTCCGGCCAGGTGTCGATGTGCGGAGACAAAAGATGACCTTGGCTTCTACAAAAGAATGTCAACAATCCATTCTACAATTCTACTCCTTTCTATTCCCCCCTCCCAACTACTACACTATTGAAACAGCATAGAAAATTATTAAAAAGTGTGGCAGGCCAAAGATCCTAAAAAGAATATAATTACAGGCCTGACAGGCGGCCTCTCCTCAAAAGAAAAACGTTTCCTGCAAAGAGAATAACATAAAAGTTAACATAACAAAATTAACCACCTCTTCTCCACCCAGGGGAACCCCTTGACTTTTCGGGAAACTTCCCATTGAATTGCTTTACTAACTTCTCCACTTTTAGGTTCCCACTGTTCACCCAATTAGCTTCAGACCAAGGGTAACCCTTCCAATGCACTAAGTACTGTAAGCAACCCCTATTCAGCCTGAAATCTACAATTTTTTCCACCTCAGATTGTGTTTCCCCTTCCATCACTAAAGGAGGAGATTGAGCTTGGGTGGATGCTCTTCTGTTAGACCCAATTACTGGTTTCAACAAACTACAATGAAATTCTGGGTCAATTTCCCCTAGACTTCTGGGTAGACTGAGTTGAACTGTAACTGAGTTAACTATCTTCACTATTGGGAATGGACCTAGAAATTTTGGACCCAATTCCTTGCTAAGCATTTCTAATCTTATGTATTTGGTAGATACAAAAACATTGTCCCCCACACGGTAGGGGTTTAGGAGTGAGCGACGTTGATCATCTTGCTTCTGGTAGGCTTCTGCTGCAACTGCTAGAGCCTTCTTCGTATTCTCCCATCCTTTCTTTAGCATGTCCATCCATTCACTCAAAGACATGAAAGAAGGAGGTTCTCTAGGCAACTCAGGCATGGCAACAACTCCCATGCCACTGGTAATCTGGAAACCCGCTAATCCTCTGCTGCTGTGGACCGCATCGTTGTACGCCACTTCGGCGAAGGGTAGCAAGTCCGACCAGTTGTCTCGCTGATAGTCCACAAAACACCGGATGTATTGTTCCACCACCGCATTGGCTCCCTCTGCTGCGCCGTTCATGCTGGGATGAACCTCTGAGCTCAGTTCTTGTGTGGACCCAATGGATCTCAGGACCTCTCTCCAGAACTTGGTTGTGAACTGGACTCCGCGGTCTGAAATGATCCTCTTGGGTACTCCATGCTGGCGATAAATGTGTTTCACAAACATTTTCGCTAATTCGTTTGCGGATGGCAATCCTGAGCAAGCAATGAAGTGTGCCTGCTTAGAAACCAAATCAATAACCGTCCAAATTACTTTATGCCCACTGCTGTCTGGGAGTTCCATGATGAAGTCCATTGCGACCTCTTCCCATTGCCGTTTCGGGCTCTCTGCTGCAGGTGCTGTAGGTTCTGGGCTCTTGGATCCAATCATCCACGGTTGGCCTTGTTCCTCCTCCGAGGCCTCCCCCTTGGTAGGACTCTTCGTCACCTGAAGTTGAGGATCCTCTTCCCGAGGTCGATTGGGCATTTCCCCCTCCGAGGCCTCCCCCTTAGTTGGACTCTTTGTCACCTTAAGTTGGGGATCCTCCTCCGGAGATTGTTTGCCCTTTTCCTCTTCTGAGACCTCCCCCTTGGTAGGACACTTCGTCACTTTAAGTTGGGGATCCTCTTCCAGAGGCTGTTGGCCCAGATAACTTTTCTGTGCAGGCATCTGGGGCCCTCTCTTAACCACCGTGGCAATTGGTACACACGTTTGTTCTTCAGCAATTCCCTCCTCCGAGGCCTCCCCCTTGGTAGGACTCTTTGTCACCTTAAGTTGGGGATCCTCCTCCGGAGAATGTCTGCCCTTTTCCTCTTCCGAGGCCTCCCCCTTGGTAGGACACTTCCTCACCTTAAGTTGGGGATCCTCTTCCAGAGGTTGTTGGCCCAGATGACTCTTCTGTGGTGGCATCTGGGACCCTCTCTTTACCGCCGTGGTGGTTGGTGCACACGTTTGTGGCATTGGGGCTGGAGCCAAGCACTCTGACGCTCTGTGGCCAAGTTGACAACAATGGTGGCATTTAATTGGCCCCCACGAGGAATGGAACCTAGTTACATCTCTAAACTTAGGAACCGTTTCATCACACTGCCTTGCTCTCCAACTTGCAGCTGCCCCCTTGGTAAACCCTTCTTCCATGGTGGAGATTGCTTCTCTGTAGGAAGGTGGAGTAAGAACCTTTTGGGGCATTGCAGATGCACCTTGTCCCGCTTCCCATCTTGCAGGCCTGGCTTTGGTAATCCCTTCTTCCATGTTGGTGATTGCTAATCTGTAGGAAGGTGGGGTAAGAACCACTTGGGGCCTTGCAGGCGCACAATTTCCCGCCATCCATCCCGCAGGCCTCCCTTTGATAATACCTTCTTCCATGGAGATTTCTTCTCTGTAGGAAGGTCTGGTAAGAACCTTTTGGGGCCTTGCAGGGGAGACTGGAACCGGTGGGGAGGTCAATCCCTCGGTTGGCCACTGCCCAGCTTTCTGCCATGGTGCCATCTGCTGAGGGAGGGCAGGTGCCCACTGGCATCCCTCCCATCCATGACCTGGGGTTAAGACCCATCCCGGGGTTGCCTGCTTCACAGGTTGCAGCTCAACCAATGATGGCTGGCTAGGGGGTTTTACGTGCCAAGGACCCTCCTGCTGGCTTGGATGAGTTATGGGCCAAGTAGGTGCCCTCTGCTGGCTTGGAGCATTTCCCCATGCTGATGGCAAAGGAGTTTGTAAGTAGCATCTTTTCCATCCAAGTCCTGGGAGGAAAGCCCAATTTACTGCCCAATTTGCTTCATTTACTGGTTGCAGCCCCATTTGTGGTGGCTTGCAAGTGACAGATGCTGGAAAAATTCCTTCTTCCTGCCTCCTTTGAAATTCCCATTTTGAAAGGGAATCTCTCTCCCATCTAGTTGCAGGGTGATATGCCATTTCATTTATTGCCGTCTGGAAGGAGCCCAAACCTCCGTTCTAAGGGTGCTTTTTTTTCCAATCTTGCTTCTAAGCTGGGGGGGAAGGAGGGGGAGCATGCACTCACAATTTTGCTGAAGAAGTCCGTCTGAGATTTCCTTCGTCTTGTCGCGTCTCCTCCTGCATTCCTCCAGATGCAATTAAACTGGAAACAGCATTCCATTGCCTTTGAAGTTCCGTACTCCTCTTCTTATCACCAAAAGCTTCTCATTAATTCTTCGCTGATATTTACGCTGTCCCGGTCAGCATTGGGAATGCCGAGACCCACATCACCAGATCTTCCATCACCAGCCCTTCCCCCTTGATAGGGGGAGGGAGCTAGTGAAATACTTTTAAAGTAGAGAGTTGAAATAATGTTAGGGTTCTAAATACCATGCAGAAATAAATCATTGTCCAAGGCAAAACATCCTTAATGGTGCAATTTATTCCACAGGCATGTTAGTACAGCTATGGAAATTTCAACTCTGAATTACATCCTGTAAGTTCACCCAGTTTAAAGTTCATGATCTCTCCCCACACCCACAAATCCATCACATGTTCCAATCATATTCTTCCACGCTGGCATGTACACCCATCTTCTTCCGGCCAGGTGTCGATGTGCGGAGACAAAAGATGACCTTGGCTTCTACAAAAGAATGTCAACAATCCATTCTACAATTCTACTCCTTTCTATTCCCCCCTCCCAACTACTACACTATTGAAACAGCATAGAAAATTATTAAAAAGTGTGGCAGGCCAAAGATCCTAAAAAGAATATAATTACAGGCCTGACACCCAGCTTCAGGAAGGTTCAAATGATATGGAGTTTAAGGGCCCCACCTTAGTCTCACTTTCTCTCTGACTCACCCCCCACTTCTATCCAGCAGCTCCAATCCCAGCTTCAGGAAGGTTCAAATGATATGGAGTTTAAGGGCCCCCACCTCAGTCTCTTTGTCTTTCTGAATCACCCCCCTTCTATCCAGCAACTCCAATCTCAGCTTCAGGAAGGTTCAAATGATATGGAGTTTAAGGGCCCCCACCTCAGTCTATTTGTCTCTCTGACTCACCCCCCCTTCTATCCACCAGCTCCAATCGCAGCTTCAGAAAGGTTCAAATGATATGGAGTTTAAGGGCCCCAACCTCAGTCTCTTTGTCTCTCTGAATCACCCACCTTCTATCCAGCAGCTCCAATCGCAGCTTCAGGAAGGTTCAAATGATATGGTGTTTAAACGCCCCCAACTCAGTCTATTTGTCTCTCTGACTCACCAACCTGCTATCCAGCAGCTCTAATCCCAGCTTCAGGAAGGTTCAAATGATATGGTGTTTAAAGCCCCCCACCTCAGTCTCTTTTGTCTCTCTGAATCACCCCCCTTCTCTCCAGCAGCTTCAATCCCAGCTTCAGGAAGGTTGAAATGATATGGAGTTTAAGGGCCCCTACCTCAGTCTCTTTGGATCTCTGACTCACCCGCCCACCCACCCCTTCAATCCAGCAGCTCCAATCCCAGCATCAGGAAGGTTCAAATGATATGGTGTTTAAGGGCCCCCACCTCAGTCTCTTTGTCTCTCTGAATCACCCCCCTTCTATCCAGCAACTCCAATCTCAGCTTCAGGAAGGTTCAAATGATATGGAGTTTAAGGGCCCCCACCTCAGTCTATTTGTCTCTCTGACTCACCAACCTTCTATCCACCAGCTCCAATCCCAGCTTCAGGAAGGTTCAAATGATATGGATTTTAAGGGCCCCCACCTTAGTCTCCCTTTCTCTCTGACTCACCCCCCACTTCTATCCAGTAGCTCCAATCCCAGCTTCAGGAAGGTTCAAATGATATGGAGTTTAAGGGCCCCCACCTCAGTCTCTTTGTCTCTCTGACTCACCCCCCCTTCTATCCAGCAGCTCCAATCCCAGTTTCAGGAAGGTTCAAATGATATGAAGTTTATGGGCCCCCACCTCAGTCTCTTTGTCTCTCTGACTCACCCCCCTTCTATCCAGCAGTTCCAATCCGAGCCTCAGGAAGGTTCAAATGATATGGAGTTTAAGGGCCCCCACCTTAGTCTCCCTTTCTCTCTGACTCACCCCCCACTTCTATCCAGCAGCTCCAATCCCAGTGTTAGGGTTCTAAATACCATGCAGAAATAAATCATTGTCCAAGGCAAAACATCCTTAATGGTGCAATTTATTCCACAGGCATGTTAGTACAGCTATGGAAATTTCAACTCTGAATTACATCCTGTAAGTTCACCCAGTTTAAAGTTCATGATCTCTCCCCACACCCACAAATCCATCACATGTTCCAATCATATTCTTCCACGCTGGCATGTACACCCATCTTCTTCCGGCCAGGTGTCGATGTGCGGAGACAAAAGATGACCTTGGCTTCTACAAAAGAATGTCAACAATCCATTCTACAATTCTACTCCTTTCTATTCCCCCCTCCCAACTACTACACTATTGAAACAGCATAGAAAATTATTAAAAAGTGTGGCAGGCCAAAGATCCTAAAAAGAATATAATTACAGGCCTGACAGGCGGCCTCTCCTCAAAAGAAAAACGTTTCCTGCAAAGAGAATAACATAAAAGTTAACATAACAAAATTAACCACCTCTTCTCCACCCAGGGGAACCCCTTGACTTTTCGGGAAACTTCCCATTGAATTGCTTTACTAACTTCTCCACTTTTAGGTTCCCACTGTTCACCCAATTAGCTTCAGACCAAGGGTAACCCTTCCAATGCACTAAGTACTGTAAGCAACCCCTATTCAGCCTGAAATCTACAATTTTTTCCACCTCAGATTGTGTTTCCCCTTCCATCACTAAAGGAGGAGATTGAGCTTGGGTGGATGCTCTTCTGTTAGACCCAATTACTGGTTTCAACAAACTACAATGAAATTCTGGGTCAATTTCCCCTAGACTTCTGGGTAGACTGAGTTGAACTGTAACTGAGTTAACTATCTTCACTATTGGGAATGGACCTAGAAATTTTGGACCCAATTCCTTGCTAAGCATTTCTAATCTTATGTATTTGGTAGATACAAAAACATTGTCCCCCACACGGTAGGGGTTTAGGAGTGAGCGACGTTGATCATCTTGCTTCTGGTAGGCTTCTGCTGCAACTGCTAGAGCCTTCTTCGTATTCTCCCATCCTTTCTTTAGCATGTCCATCCATTCACTCAAAGACATGAAAGAAGGAGGTTCTCTAGGCAACTCAGGCATGGCAACAACTCCCATGCCACTGGTAATCTGGAAACCCGCTAATCCTCTGCTGCTGTGGACCGCATCGTTGTACGCCACTTCGGCGAAGGGTAGCAAGTCCGACCAGTTGTCTCGCTGATAGTCCACAAAACACCGGATGTATTGTTCCACCACCGCATTGGCTCCCTCTGCTGCGCCGTTCATGCTGGGATGAACCTCTGAGCTCAGTTCTTGTGTGGACCCAATGGATCTCAGGACCTCTCTCCAGAACTTGGTTGTGAACTGGACTCCGCGGTCTGAAATGATCCTCTTGGGTACTCCATGCTGGCGATAAATGTGTTTCACAAACATTTTCGCTAATTCGTTTGCGGATGGCAATCCTGAGCAAGCAATGAAGTGTGCCTGCTTAGAAACCAAATCAATAACCGTCCAAATTACTTTATGCCCACTGCTGTCTGGGAGTTCCATGATGAAGTCCATTGCGACCTCTTCCCATTGCCGTTTCGGGCTCTCTGCTGCAGGTGCTGTAGGTTCTGGGCTCTTGGATCCAATCATCCACGGTTGGCCTTGTTCCTCCTCCGAGGCCTCCCCCTTGGTAGGACTCTTCGTCACCTGAAGTTGAGGATCCTCTTCCCGAGGTCGATTGGGCATTTCCCCCTCCGAGGCCTCCCCCTTAGTTGGACTCTTTGTCACCTTAAGTTGGGGATCCTCCTCCGGAGATTGTTTGCCCTTTTCCTCTTCTGAGACCTCCCCCTTGGTAGGACACTTCGTCACTTTAAGTTGGGGATCCTCTTCCAGAGGCTGTTGGCCCAGATAACTTTTCTGTGCAGGCATCTGGGGCCCTCTCTTAACCACCGTGGCAATTGGTACACACGTTTGTTCTTCAGCAATTCCCTCCTCCGAGGCCTCCCCCTTGGTAGGACTCTTTGTCACCTTAAGTTGGGGATCCTCCTCCGGAGAATGTCTGCCCTTTTCCTCTTCCGAGGCCTCCCCCTTGGTAGGACACTTCCTCACCTTAAGTTGGGGATCCTCTTCCAGAGGTTGTTGGCCCAGATGACTCTTCTGTGGTGGCATCTGGGACCCTCTCTTTACCGCCGTGGTGGTTGGTGCACACGTTTGTGGCATTGGGGCTGGAGCCAAGCACTCTGACGCTCTGTGGCCAAGTTGACAACAATGGTGGCATTTAATTGGCCCCCACGAGGAATGGAACCTAGTTACATCTCTAAACTTAGGAACCGTTTCATCACACTGCCTTGCTCTCCAACTTGCAGCTGCCCCCTTGGTAAACCCTTCTTCCATGGTGGAGATTGCTTCTCTGTAGGAAGGTGGAGTAAGAACCTTTTGGGGCATTGCAGATGCACCTTGTCCCGCTTCCCATCTTGCAGGCCTGGCTTTGGTAATCCCTTCTTCCATGTTGGTGATTGCTAATCTGTAGGAAGGTGGGGTAAGAACCACTTGGGGCCTTGCAGGCGCACAATTTCCCGCCATCCATCCCGCAGGCCTCCCTTTGATAATACCTTCTTCCATGGAGATTTCTTCTCTGTAGGAAGGTCTGGTAAGAACCTTTTGGGGCCTTGCAGGGGAGACTGGAACCGGTGGGGAGGTCAATCCCTCGGTTGGCCACTGCCCAGCTTTCTGCCATGGTGCCATCTGCTGAGGGAGGGCAGGTGCCCACTGGCATCCCTCCCATCCATGACCTGGGGTTAAGACCCATCCCGGGGTTGCCTGCTTCACAGGTTGCAGCTCAACCAATGATGGCTGGCTAGGGGGTTTTACGTGCCAAGGACCCTCCTGCTGGCTTGGATGAGTTATGGGCCAAGTAGGTGCCCTCTGCTGGCTTGGAGCATTTCCCCATGCTGATGGCAAAGGAGTTTGTAAGTAGCATCTTTTCCATCCAAGTCCTGGGAGGAAAGCCCAATTTACTGCCCAATTTGCTTCATTTACTGGTTGCAGCCCCATTTGTGGTGGCTTGCAAGTGACAGATGCTGGAAAAATTCCTTCTTCCTGCCTCCTTTGAAATTCCCATTTTGAAAGGGAATCTCTCTCCCATCTAGTTGCAGGGTGATATGCCATTTCATTTATTGCCGTCTGGAAGGAGCCCAAACCTCCGTTCTAAGGGTGCTTTTTTTTCCAATCTTGCTTCTAAGCTGGGGGGGAAGGAGGGGGAGCATGCACTCACAATTTTGCTGAAGAAGTCCGTCTGAGATTTCCTTCGTCTTGTCGCGTCTCCTCCTGCATTCCTCCAGATGCAATTAAACTGGAAACAGCATTCCATTGCCTTTGAAGTTCCGTACTCCTCTTCTTATCACCAAAAGCTTCTCATTAATTATTCGCGGATATTTACGCTGTCCCGGTCAGCATTGGGAATGCCGAGACCCACATCACCAGATCTTCCATCACCAGCCCTTCCCCCTTGATAGGGGGAGGGAGCTAGTGAAATACTTTTAAAGTAGAGAGTTGAAATAATGTTAGGGTTCTAAATACCATGCAGAAATAAATCATTGTCCAAGGCAAAACATCCTTAATGGTGCAATTTATTCCACAGGCATGTTAGTACAGCTATGGAAATTTCAACTCTGAATTACATCCTGTAAGTTCACCCAGTTTAAAGTTCATGATCTCTCCCCACACCCACAAATCCATCACATGTTCCAATCATATTCTTCCACGCTGGCATGTACACCCATCTTCTTCCGGCCAGGTGTCGATGTGCGGAGACAAAAGATGACCTTGGCTTCTACAAAAGAATGTCAACAATCCATTCTACAATTCTACTCCTTTCTATTCCCCCCTCCCAACTACTACACTATTGAAACAGCATAGAAAATTATTAAAAAGTGTGGCAGGCCAAAGATCCTAAAAAGAATATAATTACAGGCCTGACACCCAGCTTCAGGAAGGTTCAAATGATATGGAGTTTAAGGGCCCCACCTTAGTCTCACTTTCTCTCTGACTCACCCCCCACTTCTATCCAGCAGCTCCAATCCCAGCTTCAGGAAGGTTCAAATGATATGGAGTTTAAGGGCCCCCACCTCAGTCTCTTTGTCTTTCTGAATCACCCCCCTTCTATCCAGCAACTCCAATCTCAGCTTCAGGAAGGTTCAAATGATATGGAGTTTAAGGGCCCCCACCTCAGTCTATTTGTCTCTCTGACTCACCCCCCCTTCTATCCACCAGCTCCAATCGCAGCTTCAGAAAGGTTCAAATGATATGGAGTTTAAGGGCCCCAACCTCAGTCTCTTTGTCTCTCTGAATCACCCACCTTCTATCCAGCAGCTCCAATCGCAGCTTCAGGAAGGTTCAAATGATATGGTGTTTAAACGCCCCCAACTCAGTCTATTTGTCTCTCTGACTCACCAACCTGCTATCCAGCAGCTCTAATCCCAGCTTCAGGAAGGTTCAAATGATATGGTGTTTAAAGCCCCCCACCTCAGTCTCTTTTGTCTCTCTGAATCACCCCCCTTCTCTCCAGCAGCTTCAATCCCAGCTTCAGGAAGGTTGAAATGATATGGAGTTTAAGGGCCCCTACCTCAGTCTCTTTGGATCTCTGACTCACCCGCCCACCCACCCCTTCAATCCAGCAGCTCCAATCCCAGCATCAGGAAGGTTCAAATGATATGGTGTTTAAGGGCCCCCACCTCAGTCTCTTTGTCTCTCTGAATCACCCCCCTTCTATCCAGCAACTCCAATCTCAGCTTCAGGAAGGTTCAAATGATATGGAGTTTAAGGGCCCCCACCTCAGTCTATTTGTCTCTCTGACTCACCAACCTTCTATCCACCAGCTCCAATCCCAGCATCAGGAAGGTTCAAATGATATGGAGTTTAAGGGCCCCCACCTCAGTCTCTTTGTCTCTCTGAATCACCCACCTTCTATCCAGCAGCTCCAATCGCAGCTTCAGGAAGGTTCAAATGATATGGAGTTTAAGGGCCCCCACCTCAGTCTCTTTGTCTCTCTGACTCACCCCCCCCCTTCTATCCAGCAGCTCCAATCCCAGCTTCAGGAAGATTCAGATGATATGGAGTTTAAGGGGCCCCACCTCAATCTCTTTGTCTCTCAGACTCACCCCCCTTCTATCCAGGAGCTCCAATACCAGCTTCAGGAAGGTTCAAATGATATGGATTTTAAGGGCCCCCACCTTAGTCTCCCTTTCTCTCTGACTCACCCCCCACTTCTATCCAGGAGCTCCAATCCCAGCTTCAGGAAAGTTCAAATGATATGGAGTTTAAGGGCCCCCACATCAGTCTCTTTGTCTCTCTGACTCACCCTCCTTCTATCCAGCAGCTATAATCCCAGCTTCAGGAAGGTTCAAATGATATGGAGTTTAAGGGCCCCCACCTCAGTCTCTTTGTCTCTCTGACTCACCCCCCCTTTCTATCAAGCAGCTCCAATCCCATCTTCCGGAAGATTCAGATGATATGGAGTTTAAGGGGCCCCACCTCAATCTCTTTGTCTCTCAGACTCACCCCCTTCTATCCAGGAGCTCCAATCCCAGCTTCAGGAAGGTTCAAATGATATGGATTTTAAGGGCCCCCACCTTAGTCTCCCTTTCTCTCTGACTCACCCCCCACTTCTATCCAGTAGCTCCAATCCCAGCTTCAGGAAGGTTCAAATGATATGGAGTTTAAGGGCCCCCACCTCAGTCTCTTTGTCTCTCTGACTCACCCGCCCACCCACCCCTTCAATCCAGCAGCTCCAATCCCAGCATCAGGAAGGTTCAAATGATATGGTGTTTAAGGGCCCCCACCTCAGTCTCTTTGTCTCTCTGAATCACCCCCCTTCTATCCAGCAACTCCAATCTCAGCTTCAGGAAGGTTCAAATGATATGGAGTTTAAGGGCCCCCACCTCAGTCTATTTGTCTCTCTGACTCACCAACCTTCTATCCACCAGCTCCAATCCCAGCATCAGGAAGGTTCAAATGATATGGAGTTTAAGGGCCCCCACCTCAGTCTCTTTGTCTCTCTGAATCACCCACCTTCTATCCAGCAGCTCCAATCGCAGCTTCAGGAAGGTTCAAATGATATGGAGTTTAAGGGCCCCCACCTCAGTCTCTTTGTCTCTCTGACTCACCCCCCCTTCTATCCAGCAGCTCCAATCCCAGCTTCAGGAAGATTCAGATGATATGGAGTTTAAGGGGCCCCACCTCAATCTCTTTGTCTCTCAGACTCACCCCCTTCTATCCAGGAGCTCCAATACCAGCTTCAGGAAGGTGCAAATGATATGGATTTTAAGGGCCCCCACCTTAGTCTCCCTTTCTCTCTGACTCACCCCCCACTTCTATCCAGCAGCTCCAATCCCAGCTTCAGGAAGGTTCAAATGATATGGAGTTTAAGGGCCCCCACCTCAGTCTCTTTGTCTTTCTGACTCAACCCCCCCCCCCCTTCTATCCAGGAGCTCCAATCCCAGCTTCAGGAAAGTTCAAATGATATGGAGTTTAAGGGCCCCCACATCAGTCTCTTTGTCTCTCTGACTCACCCTCCTTCTATCCAGCAGCTATAATCCCAGCTTCAGGAAGGTTCAAATGATATGGAGTTTAAGGGCCCCCACCTCAGTCTCTTTGTCTCTCTGACTCACCCCCCACTTCTATCCAGCAGTTCCAATCCCAGCTTCAGGAAGGTTCAAATGATATGGACTTTAAGGGCCCCCACCTCAGTCTTTTTTTCTCTCTGACTCACCCCCCCCTTCTATCCAGCAGCTCAATCCTAGCTTCAGGAAGTTTCAAATGATATGGAGTTTAAGGGCCCCCACCTCAGTCTCTTTGTCTCTCTGACTCACCCCCCCTTCTATCCAGCAGCTCAATCCTAGCTTCAGGAAGGTTCAAATGATATGGAGTTTAAGGGCCCCCACCTCAGTCTCTTTGTCTCTCTGACTCACCCCCCCTTCTATCCAACAGCTCCAATCCCAGCTTCAGGAAGGTTCAAATGATATGGAGTTTAAGGGTCCCCACCTCAGTCTCTTTGTCTCTCTGACTCACCCCCCTTCTATCCAGCAGTTCCAATCTGAGCCTCAGGAAGGTTCAAATGATATGGAGTTTAAGGGCCCCACCTTAGTCTCCCTTTCTCTCTGACTCACCCCCCACTTCTATCCAGCAGCTCCAATCCCAGCTTCAGGAAGGGTCAAATGATATGGAGTTTAAGGGCCCTCACCTTAGTTTCTTTGTCTCTCTGACTCACCCCCCTCCTTCTATCCAGCAGCTCCAATCCCAGCTTCAGGAAGGTTCAAATGATATGGAGTTTAAGGGCCCCCACCTCAGTCTCTTTGTCTCTCTGACTCACCCCCCCTTCTATCCAGCAGCTCCAATCCCAGTTTCAGGAAGGTTCAAATGATATGAAGTTTAAGGGCCCCCACCTTAGTCTCCCTTTCAATCTGACTCACCCCACACTTCTATCCAGCGGTTCCAAACCAGCTTTAGGAAGGTTCAAATGATATGGAGTTTAAGGGCCCCCACCTCAGTTTCTTTGTCTCTCTGACTCACCCCCCCTTCTATCCAGCAGCTCCAATCCCAGCTTCAGGAAGGTTCAAATGATATGGAGTTTAAGGGCCCCCACCTTAGTCTCCCTTTCTCTCTGACTCACCCCCCGTCTATCCAGCAGCTCCAATTCCAGCTTCAGGAAGGTTCAAATGATATGGAGTTTAAGGGCCCCCACCTCAATCTCTTTGTCTCTCTGACTAAACCCCCGTTCTGTCCAGCAGCTCCAATCCCAGCTTCAGGAAGGTTCAAATGATATGGAGTTTAAGGGCCCCCACCTTAGTCTCTTTGTCTCTCTGACTCACCCCCCTTCTATCCAGCAGCTCAATCCTAGCTTCAGGAAGGTTCAAATGATATGGAGTTTAAGGGCCCCCACCTCAGTCTCTTTGTCTTTCTGACTCACCCCCCCCTTCTATCCAGGAGCTCCAATCCCAGCTTCAGGAAGGTTCAAATGATATGGAGTTTAAGGGCCCCCACCTCAATCTCTTTGTCTCTCTGACTAAACCCCCGTTCTATCCAGCAGCTCCAATCCCAGCTTCAGGAAGGTTCAAATGATATGGAGTTCAAGGGCCCCCACCTTAGTCTCTTTGTCTCTCTGACTCACCCCCCTTCTATCCAGCAGCTCAATCCTAGATTCAGGAAGGTTCAAATGATATGGAGTTTAAGGGCCCCCACCTCAGTCTCTTTGTCTTTCTGACTCACCCCCCCCCCCCTATCCAGGAGCTCCAATCCCAGCTTCAGGAAGGTTCAAATGATATGGAGTTTAAGGGCCCCCACCTCAGTCTCCCTTTCTCTCTAACTCACCCCCCACTTCTATCCAGCAGCTCCAATCCCAGCTTCAGAAAGGGTCAAATGATATGGAGTTTAAGGTCCCCCACCTCAGTCTCTTTGTCTCTCTGACTCACCCCCCCCCCCCCGTTCTATCCAGCAGCTCCAATCCCACTTTCAGGAAGGTTCAAATGATATGGAGTTTAAGGGCCCCCACCTCAGTCTCTTTGTCTCTCTGACTCACCCCCCATTCTATCAAGCAGCTCCAATCCCAGCTTCAGGAAGGTTCAAATGATATGGAGTTTAAGGGCCCCACCTTAGACTCACTTTCTCTCTGACTCACCCCCCACTTCTATCCAGCAGCTCCAATCCCAGCTTCAGGAAGGTTCAAATGATATGGAGTTTAAGGGCCCCCACCTCAGTCTCTTTGTCTTTCTGAATCACCCCCCTTCTATCCAGCAACTCCTATCTCAGCTTCAGGAAGGTTCAAATGATATGTAGTTTAAGGGCCACCACCTCAGTCTATTTGTCTCTCTGACTCACCAACCTTCTATCCACCAGCTCCAATCGCAGCTTCAGGAAGGTTCAAATGATATGGAGTTTAAGGGCCCCCACCTCAGTCTCTTTGTCTCTCTGAATCACCCACCTTCTATCAAGCAGCTCCAATCCCAGCATCAGGAAGGTTCAAATGATATGGAGTTTAAGGGCCCCCACCTCAGTCTCTTTGTCTCTCTGAATCACCCACCTTCTATCCAGCAGCTCCAATCGCAGCTTCAGGAAGGTTCAAATGATATGGAGTTTAAGGGCCCCCACCTCAGTCTCTTTGTCTCTCTGACTCACCCCCCCCCCCTTCTATCCAGCAGCTCCAATCCCAGCTTCAGGAAGATTCAGATGATATGGAGTTTAAGGGGCCCCACCTCAATCTCTTTGTCTCTCAGACTCACCCCCTTCTATCCAGGAGCTCCAATCCCAGCTTCAGGAAGGTTCAAATGATATGGAGTTTAAGGGCCCCCACCTCAGTCTCTTTGTCTCTCTGACTCACCCCCCCTTCTATCCAGCAGCTCAATCCTAGCTTCAGGAAGGTTCAAATGATATGGAGTTTAAGGGCCCCCACCTCAGTCTCTTTGTCTCTCTGACTCACCCCCCCTTCTATCCAGCAGCTCCAATCCCAGCTTCAGGAAGATTCAGATGATATGGAGTTTAAGGGGCCCCACCTCAATCTCTTTGTCTCTCAGACTCACCCCCCTTCTATCCAGGAGCTCCAATACCAGCTTCAGGAAGGTTCAAATGATATGGATTTTAAGGGCCCCCACCTTAGTCTCCCTTTCTCTCTGACTCACCCCCCACTTCTATCCAGCAGCTCCAATCCCAGCTTCAGGAAGGTTCAAATGATATGGAGTTTAAGGGCCCCCACCTCAGTCTCTTTGTCTTTCTGACTCAACCCCCCCCCCTTCTATCCAGGAGCTCCAATCCCAGCTTCAGGAAAGTTCAAATGATATGGAGTTTAAGGGCCCCCACATCAGTCTCTTTGTCTCTCTGACTCACCCTCCTTCTATCCAGCAGCTATAATCCCAGCTTCAGGAAGGTTCAAATGATATGGAGTTTAAGGGCCCCCACCTCAGTCTCTTTGTCTCTCTGACTCACCCCCCCCTTTCTATCAAGCAGCTCCAATCCCATCTTCCGGAAGATTCAGATGATATGGAGTTTAAGGGGCCCCACCTCAATCTCTTTGTCTCTCAGACTCACCCCCTTCTATCCAGGAGCTCCAATCCCAGCTTCAGGAAGGTTCAAATGATATGGAGTTTAAGGGCCCCCACCTCAGTCTCTTTGTCTCTCTGACTCACCCCCCCTTCTATCCAGTAGCTCCAATCCCAGCTTCAGGAAGGTTCAAATGATATGGAGTTTAAGGGCCCCCACCTCAGTCTCTTTGTCTCTCTGACTCACCCGCACACCCACCCCTTCAATCCAGCAGCTCCAATCCCAGCATCAGGAAGGTTCAAATGATATGGTGTTTAAGGGCCCCCACCTCAGTCTCTTTGTCTCTCTGAATCACCCCCCTTCTATCCAGCAACTCCAATCTCAGCTTCAGGAAAGTTCAAATGATATGGAGTTTAAGGGCCCCCACCTCAGTCTATTTGTCTCTCTGACTCACCAACCTTCTATCCACCAGCTCCAATCCCAGCATCAGGAAGGTTCAAATGATATGGAGTTTAAGGGCCCCCACCTCAGTCTCTTTGTCTCTCTGAATCACCCACCTTCTATCCAGCAGCTCCAATCGCAGCTTCAGGAAGGTTCAAATGATATGGAGTTTAAGGGCCCCCACCTCAGTCTCTTTGTCTCTCTGACTCACCCCCCCTTCTATCCAGCAGCTCCAATCCCAGCTTCAGGAAGATTCAGATGATATGGAGTTTAAGGGGCCCCACCTCAATCTCTTTGTCTCTCAGACTCACCCCCTTCTATCCAGGAGCTCCAATACCAGCTTCAGGAAGGTGCAAATGATATGGATTTTAAGGGCCCCCACCTTAGTCTCCCTTTCTCTCTGACTCACCCCCCACTTCTATCCAGCAGCTCCAATCCCAGCTTCAGGAAGGTTCAAATGATATGGAGTTTAAGGGCCCCCACCTCAGTCTCTTTGTCTTTCTGACTCAACCCCCCCCCCTTCTATCCAGGAGCTCCAATCCCAGCTTCAGGAAAGTTCAAATGATATGGAGTTTAAGGGCCCCCACATCAGTCTCTTTGTCTCTCTGACTCACCCTCCTTCTATCCAGCAGCTATAATCCCAGCTTCAGGAAGGTTCAAATGATATGGAGTTTAAGGGCCCCCACCTCAGTCTCTTTGTCTCTCTGACTCACCCCCCACTTCTATCCAGCAGTTCCAATCCCAGCTTCAGGAAGGTTCAAATGATATGGACTTTAAGGGCCCCCACCTCAGTCTTTTTTTCTCTCTGACTCACCCCCCCCCTTCTATCCAGCAGCTCAATCCTAGCTTCAGGAAGTTTCAAATGATATGGAGTTCAAGGGCCCCCACCTCAGTCTCTTTGTCTCTCTGACTCACCCCCCCTTCTATCCAGCAGCTCAATCCTAGCTTCAGGAAGGTTCAAATGATATGGAGTTTAAGGGCCCCCACCTCAGTCTCTTTGTCTCTCTGACTCACCCCCCCTTCTATCCAACAGCTCCAATCCCAGCTTCAGGAAGGTTCAAATGATATGGAGTTTAAGGGTCCCCACCTCAGTCTCTTTGTCTCTCTGACTCACCCCCCTTCTATCCAGCAGTTCCAATCCGAGCCTCAGGAAGGTTCAAATGATATGGAGTTTAAGGGCCCCACCTTAGTCTCCCTTTCTCTCTGACTCACCCCCCACTTCTATCCAGCAGCTCCAATCCCAGCTTCAGGAAGGGTCAAATGATATGGAGTTTAAGGGCCCTCACCTTAGTTTCTTTGTCTCTCTGACTCACCCCCCTCCTTCTATCCAGCAGCTCCAATCCCAGCTTCAGGAAGGTTCAAATGATATGGAGTTTAAGGGCCCCCACCTCAGTCTCTTTGTCTCTCTGACTCACCCCCCCTTCTATCCAGCAGCTCCAATCCCAGTTTCAGGAAGGTTCAAATGATATGAAGTTTAAGGGCCCCCACCTTAGTCTCCCTTTCAATCTGACTCACCCCACACTTCTATCCAGCGGTTCCAAACCAGCTTTAGGAAGGTTCAAATGATATGGAGTTTAAGGGCCCCCACCTCAGTTTCTTTGTCTCTCTGACTCACCCCCCCTTCTATCCAGCAGCTCCAATCCCAGCTTCAGGAAGGTTCAAATGATATGGAGTTTAAGGGCCCCCACCTTAGTCTCCCTTTCTCTCTGACTCACCCCCCGTCTATCCAGCAGCTCCAATTCCAGCTTCAGGAAGGTTCAAATGATATGGAGTTTAAGGGCGCCCACCTCAATCTCTTTGTCTCTCTGACTAAACCCCCGTTCTGTCCAGCAGCTCCAATCCCAGCTTCAGGAAGGTTCAAATGATATGGAGTTTAAGGGCCCCCACCTTAGTCTCTTTGTCTCTCTGACTCACCCCCCTTCTATCCAGCAGCTCAATCCTAGCTTCAGGAAGGTTCAAATGATATGGAGTTTAAGGGCCCCCACCTCAGTCTCTTTGTCTTTCTGACTCACCCCCCCTTCTATCCAGGAGCTCCAATCCCAGCTTCAGGAAGGTTCAAATGATATGGAGTTTAAGGGCCCCCACCTCAATCTCTTTGTCTCTCTGACTAAACCCCCGTTCTATCCAGCAGCTCCAATCCCAGCTTCAGGAAGGTTCAAATGATATGGAGTTCAAGGGCCCCCACCTTAGTCTCTTTGTCTCTCTGACTCACCCCCCTTCTATCCAGCAGCTCAATCCTAGATTCAGGAAGGTTCAAATGATATGGAGTTTAAGGGCCCCCACCTCAGTCTCTTTGTCTTTCTGACTCACCCACCCCCCCTATCCAGGAGCTCCAATCCCAGCTTCAGGAAGGTTCAAATGATATGGAGTTTAAGGGCCCCCACCTCAGTCTCCCTTTCTCTCTAACTCACCCCCCACTTCTATCCAGCAGCTCCAATCCCAGCTTCAGAAAGGGTCAAATGATATGGAGTTTATGGTCCCCCACCTCAGTCTCTTTGTCTCTCTGACTCACCCCCCCCCCCCGTTCTATCCAGCAGCTCCAATCCCACTTTCAGGAAGGTTCAAATGATATGGAGTTTAAGGGCCCCCACCTCAGTCTCTTTGTCTCTCTGACTCACCCCCCATTCTATCAAGCAGCTCCAATCCCAGCTTCAGGAAGGTTCAAATGATATGGAGTTTAAGGGCCCCACCTTAGACTCACTTTCTCTCTGACTCACCCCCCACTTCTATCCAGCAGCTCCAATCCCAGCTTCAGGAAGGTTCAAATGATATGGAGTTTAAGGGCCCCCACCTCAGTCTCTTTGTCTTTCTGAATCACCCCCCTTCTATCCAGCAACTCCAATCTCAGCTTCAGGAAGGTTCAAATGATATGTAGTTTAAGGGCCACCACCTCAGTCTATTTGTCTCTCTGACTCACCAACCTTCTATCCACCAGCTCCAATCGCAGCTTCAGGAAGGTTCAAATGATATGGAGTTTAAGGGCCCCCACCTCAGTCTCTTTGTCTCTCTGAATCACCCACCTTCTATCAAGCAGCTCCAATCCCAGCTTCAGGAAGGTTCAAATGATATGGAGTTTAAGGGCCCCCACCTTAGTCTCCCTTTCTCTCTGACTCACCCCCCGTCTATCCAGCAGCTCCAATTCCAGCTTCAGGAAGGTTCAAATGATATGGAGTTTAAGGGCCCCCACCTCAATCTCTTTGTCTCTCTGACTCACCCCCCCTTCTATCCAACAGCTCCAATCCCAGCTTCAGGAAGGTTCAAATGATATGGAGTTTAAGGGTCCCCACCTCAGTCTCTTTGTCTCTCTGACTCACCCCCCTTCTATCCAGCAGTTCCAATCCGAGCCTCAGGAAGGTTCAAATGATATGGAGTTTAAGGGCCCCAACTTAGTCTCCCTTTCTCTCTGACTCACCCCCCACTTCTATACAGCAGCTCCAATCCCAGCTTCAGGAAGGGTCAAATGATATGGAGTTTAAGGGCCCCCACCTCAGTCTCTTTGTCTCTCTGACTCATCCCCCAATTCTATCCAGCATCTCCAATCTTAGCTTCAGGAAGGTTCAAATGATATGGAGTTTAAGGGCCCCCAACTCAGTCTCTTTGTCTCTCTGACTCACCCCCCCCCCCATTCTATCCAACAGCTCAATCCTAGCTTCAGGAAGGTTCAAATGATATGGAGTTTAAGGGCCCCCACCTCAGTCTCTTTGTCTCTCTGACTCCGCCCTCCCCCCCGTCTATCCAGCAGCTCTAATACCAGCTTCAGGAAGGTTCAAATGATATGGAGTTTAAGGGCCCCCACCTCAGTCTCTTTGTCTCTCTGACTCACCCCCCCTTCTATCCAGCAGCTCCAATCCCAGCTTCAGGAAGATTCAGATGATATGGAGTTTAAGGGGCCCCACCTCAATCTCTTTGTCTCTCAGACTCACCCCCTTCTATCCAGGAGCTCCAATCCCAGCTTCAGGAAGGTTCAAATGATATGGATTTTAAGGGCCCCCACCTTAGTCTCCCTTTCTCTCTGACTCACCCCCCACTTCTATCCAGCAGCTCCAATCCCAGTTTCAGGAAGGTTCAAATGATATGGAGTTTAAGGGCCCCCACCTCAGTCTCCCTTTCTCTCTAACTCACCCCCCACTTCTATCCAGCAGCTCCAATCCCAGCTTCAGAAAGGGTCAAATGATATGGAGTTTAAGGTCCCCCACCTCAGTCTCTTTGTCTCTCTGACTCACCCCCCCCCCCCCCGTTCTATCCAGCAGCTCCAATCCCACTTTCAGGAAGGTTCAAATGATATGGAGTTTAAGGGCCCCACCTTAGACTCACTTTCTCTCTGACTCACCCCCCACTTCTATCCAGCAGCTCCAATCCCAGCTTCAGGAAGGTTCAAATGATATGGAGTTTAAGGGCCCCCACCTCAGTCTATTTGTCTCTCTGACTCACCAACCTTCTATCCACCAGCTCCAATCGCAGCTTCAGGAAGGTTCAAATGATATGGAGTTTAAGGGCCCCCACCTCAATCTCTTTGTCTCTCTGACTCACCCCCCCTTCTATCCAACAGCTCCAATCCCAGCTTCAGGAAGGTTCAAATGATATGGAGTTTAAGGGTCCCCACCTCAGTCTCTTTGTCTCTCTGACTCACCCCCCTTCTATCCAGCAGTTCCAATCCGAGCCTCAGGAAGGTTCAAATGATATGGAGTTTAAGGGCCCCACCTTAGTCTCCCTTTCTCTCTGACTCACCCCCCACTTCTATACAGCAGCTCCAATCCCAGCTTCAGGAAGGGTCAAATGATATGGAGTTTAAGGGCCCCCACCTCAGTCTCTTTGTCTCTCTGACTCATCCCCCACTTCTATCCAGCATCTCCAATCTTAGCTTCAGGAAGGTTCAAATGATATGGAGTTTAAGGGCCCCCAACTCAGTCTCTTTGTCTCTCTGACTCACCCCCCCCCCCCATTCTATCCAACAGCTCAATCCTAGCTTCAGGAAGGTTCAAATGATATGGAGTTTAAGGGCCCCCACCTCAGTCTCTTTGTCTCTCTGACTCCGCCCTCCCCCCCGTCTATCCAGCAGCTCTAATACCAGCTTCAGGAAGGTTCAAATGATATGGAGTTTAAGGGCCCCCACCTCAGTCTCTTTGTCTCTCTGACTCACCCCCCCTTCTATCCAGCAGCTCCAATCCCAGCTTCAGGAAGATTCAGATGATATGGAGTTTAAGGGGCCCCACCTCAATCTCTTTGTCTCTCAGACTCACCCCCTTCTATCCAGGAGCTCCAATCCCAGCTTCAGGAAGGTTCAAATGATATGGATTTTAAGGGCCCCCACCTTAGTCTCCCTTTCTCTCTTACTCACCCCCCACTTCTATCCAGCAGTTCCAATCCCAGTTTCAGGAAGGTTCAAATGATATGGAGTTTAAGGGCCCCCACCTCAGTCTCCCTTTCTCTCTAACTCACCCCCCACTTCTATCCAGCAGCTCCAATCCCAGCTTCAGAAAGGGTCAAATGATATGGAGTTTAAGGTCCCCCACCCCAGTCTCTTTGTCTCTCTGACTCACCCCCCCTTCTATCCAGCAGCTCCAATCCCAGTTTCAGGAAGGTTCAAATGATATGGAGTTTAAGGGCCCCCACCTCAGTCTCCCTTTCTCTCTAACTCACCCCCCACTTCTATCCAGCAGCTCCAATCCCAGCTTCAGAAAGGCTCAAATGATATGGAGTTTAAGGTCCCCCACCTCAGTCTCTTTGTCTCTCTGACTCACCCCCCCCCCCCCCGTTCTATCCAGCAGCTCCAATCCCACTTTCAGGAAGGTTCAAATGATATGGAGTTTAAGGGCCCCACCTTAGACTCACTTTCTCTCTGACTCACCCCCCACTTCTATCCAGCAGCTCCAATCCCAGCTTCAGGAAGGTTCAAATGATATGGAGTTTAAGGGCCCCCACCTCAGTCTATTTGTCTCTCTGACTCACCAACCTTCTATCCACCAGCTCCAATCGCAGCTTCAGGAAGGTTCAAATGATATGGAGTTTAAGGGCCCCCACCTCAGTCTCTTTGTCTCTCTGAATCACCCACCTTCTATCAAGCAGCTCCAATCCCAGCTTCAGGAAGGTTCAAATGATATGGAGTTTAAGGGCCCCCACCTTAGTCTCCCTTTCTCTCTGACTCACCCCCCGTCTATCCAGCAGCTCCAATTCCAGCTTCAGGAAGGTTCAAATGATATGGAGTTTAAGGGCCCCCACCTCAATCTCTTTGTCTCTCTGACTAAACCCCCGTTCTATCCAGCAGCTCCAATCCCAGCTTCAGGAAGGTTCAAATGATATGGAGTTTAAGGGCCCCCACCTTAGTCTCTTTGTCTCTCTGACTCACCCCCCTTCTATCCAGCAGCTCAATCCTAGCTTCAGGAAGGTTCAAATGATATGGAGTTTAAGGGCCCCCACCTCAGTCTCTTTGTCTTTCTCACTCACCCCCCCTTCTATCCAGGAGCTCCAATCCCAGCTTCAGGAAGGTTCAAATGATATGGAGTTTAAGGGCCCCCACCTCAATCTCTTTGTCTCTCTGACTAAACCCCCGTTCTATCCAGCAGCTCCAATCCCAGCTTCAGGAAGGTTCAAATGATATGGAGTTTAAGGGCCCCCACCTTAGTCTCTTTGTCTCTCTGACTCACCCCCCTTCTATCCAGCAGCTCAATCCTAGATTCAGGAAGGTTCAAATGATATGGAGTTTAAGGGCCCCCACCTCAGTCTCTTTGTCTTTCTGACTCACCCCCCCCCCCTATCCAGGAGCTCCAATCCCAGCTTCAGGAAGGTTCAAATGATATGAAGTTTAAGGGCCCCCACCTCAGTCTCCCTTTCTCTCTAACTCACCCCCCACTTCTATCCAGCAGCTCCAATCCCAGCTTCAGAAAGGGTCAAATGATATGGAGTTTAAGGGCCCCCACCTCAGTCTCTTTGTCTCTCTGACTCACCCCCCCTTCTATCCAGCAGCTCAATCCTAGCTTCAGGAAGGTTCAAATGATATGGAGTTTAAGGGCCCCCACCTCAGTCTCTTTGTCTCTCTGACTCACCCCCCCTTCTATCCAACAGCTCCAATCCCAGCTTCAGGAAGGTTCAAATGATATGGAGTTTAAGGGTCCCCACCTCAGTCTCTTTGTCTCTCTGACTCACCCCCCTTCTATCCAGCAGTTCCAATCCGAGCCTCAGGAAGGTTCAAATGATATGGAGTTTAAGGGCCCCACCTTAGTCTCCCTTTCTCTCTGACTCACCCCCCACTTCTATCCAGCAGCTCCAATCCCAGCTTCAGGAAGGGTCAAATGATATGGAGTTTAAGGGCCCCCACCTCAGTCTCTTTGTCTCTCTGACTCACCCCCCCTTCTATCCAGCAGCTCCAATCCCAGTTTCAGGAAGGTTCAAATGATATGAAGTTTAAGGGCCCCCACCTTAGTCTCCCTTTCAATCTGACTCACCCCACACTTCTATCCAGCGGTTCCAAACCAGCTTTAGGAAGGTTCAAATGATATGGAGTTTAAGGGCCCCCACCTCAGTTTCTTTGTCTCTCTGACTCACCCCCCCCCTTCTATCCAGCAGCTCCAATCCCAGCTTCAGGAAGGTTCAAATGATATGGAGTTTAAGGGCCCCCACCTTAGTCTCCCTTTCTCTCTGACTCACCCCCCGTCTATCCAGCAGCTCCAATTCCAGCTTCAGGAAGGTTCAAATGATATGGAGTTTAAGGGCCCCCACCTCAATCTCTTTGTCTCTCTGACTAAACCCCCGTTCTGTCCAGCAGCTCCAATCCCAGCTTCAGGAAGGTTCAAATGATATGGAGTTTAAGGGCCCCCACCTCAATCTCTTTGTCTCTCTGACTAAACCCCCGTTCTATCCAGCAGCTCCAATCCCAGCTTCAGGAAGGTTCAAATGATATGGAGTTTAAGGGCCCCCACCTTAGTCTCTTTGTCTCTCTGACTCACCCCCCTTCTATCCAGCAGCTCAATCCTAGCTTCAGGAAGGTTCAAATGATATGGAGTTTAAGGGCCCCCACCTCAGTCTCTTTGTCTTTCTCACTCACCCCCCCTTCTATCCAGGAGCTCCAATCCCAGCTTCAGGAAGGTTCAAATGATATGGAGTTTAAGGGCCCCCACCTCAATCTCTTTGTCTCTCTGACTAAACCCCCGTTCTATCCAGCAGCTCCAATCCCAGCTTCAGGAAGGTTCAAATGATATGGAGTTTAAGGGCCCCCACCTTAGTCTCTTTGTCTCTCTGACTCACCCCCCTTCTATCCAGCAGCTCAATCCTAGATTCAGGAAGGTTCAAATGATATGGAGTTTAAGGGCCCCCACCTCAGTCTCTTTGTCTTTCTGACTCACCCCCCCCCCTATCCAGGAGCTCCAATCCCAGCTTCAGGAAGGTTCAAATGATATGGAGTTTAAGGGCCCCCACCTCAGTCTCCCTTTCTCTCTAACTCACCCCCCACTTCTATCCAGCAGCTCCAATCCCAGCTTCAGAAAGGGTCAAATGATATGGAGTTTAAGGTCCCCCACCTCAGTCTCTTTGTCTCTCTGACTCACCCCCCCCCCCGTTCTATCCAGCAGCTCCAATCCCACTTTCAGGAAGGTTCAAATGATATGGAGTTTAAGGGCCCCCACCTCAGTCTCTTTGTCTCTCTGACTCACCCCCCATTCTATCCAGCAGCTCCAATCCCAGCTTCAGGAAGGTTCAAATGATATGGAGTTTAAGGGCCCCACCTTAGACTCACTTTCTCTCTGACTCACCCCCCACTTCTATCCAGCAGCTCCAATCCCAGCTTCAGGAAGGGTCAAATGATATGGAGTTTAAGGGCCCCCATCTCAGTCTCTTTGTCTTTCTGAATCACCCCCCTTCTATCCAGCAACTCCAATCTCAGCTTCAGGAAGGTTCAAATGATATGGAGTTTAAGGGCCACCACCTCAGTCTATTTGTCTCTCTGACTCACCAACCTTCTATCCACCAGCTCCAATCGCAGCTTCAGGAAGGTTCAAATGATATGGAGTTTAAGGGCCCCCACCTCAGTCTCTTTGTCTCTCTGAATTACCCACCTTCTATCAAGCAGCTCCAATCCCAGCTTCAGGAAGGTTCAAATGATATGGAGTTTAAGGGCCCCCACCTCAGTCTCTTTGTCTCTCTGACTCCGCCCTCCCCCCCGTCTATCCAGCAGCTCTAATACCAGCTTCAGGAAGATTCAGATGATATGGAGTTTAAGGGGCCCCACCTCAATCTCTTTGTCTCTCAGACTCACCCCCTTCTATCCAGGAGCTCCAATCCCAGCTTCAGGAAGGTTCAAATGATATGGATTTTAAGGGCCCCCACCTTAGTCTCCCTTTCTCTCTGACTCACCCCCCACTTCTATCCAGCAGCTCCAATCCCAGTTTCAGGAAGGTTCAAATGATATGGAGTTTAAGGGCCCCCACCTCAGTCTCCCTTTCTCTCTAACTCACCCCCCACTTCTATCCAGCAGCTCCAATCCCAGCTTCAGAAAGGGTCAAATGATATGGAGTTTAAGGTCCCCCACCTCAGTCTCTTTGTCTCTCTGACTCACCCCCCCTTCTATCCAGCAGCTCCAATCCCAGTTTCAGGAAGGTTCAAATGATATGGAGTTTAAGGGCCCCCACCTCAGTCTCCCTTTCTCTCTAACTCACCCCCCACTTCTATCCAGCAGCTCCAATCCCAGCTTCAGAAAGGGTCAAATGATATGGAGTTTAAGGTCCCCCACCTCAGTCTCTTTGTCTCTCTGACTCACCCCCCCCCCGTTCTATCCAGCAGCTCCAATCCCACTTTCAGGAAGGTTCAAATGATATGGAGTTTAAGGGCCCCCACCTCAGTCTCTTTGTCTCTCTCACTCACCCCCCATTCTATCAAGCAGCTCCAATCCCAGCTTCAGGAAGGTTCAAATGATATGGAGTTTAAGGGCCCCACCTTAGACTCACTTTCTCTCTGACTCACCCCCCACTTCTATCCAGCAGCTCCAATCCCAGCTTCAGGAAGGTTCAAATGATATGGAGTTTAAGGGCCCCCACCTCAGTCTATTTGTCTCTCTGACTCACCAACCTTCTATCCACCAGCTCCAATCGCAGCTTCAGGAAGGTTCAAATGATATGGAGTTTAAGGGGCCCCACCTCAGTCTCTTTGTCTCTCTGAATCACCCACCTTCTATCAAGCAGCTCCAATCCCAGCTTCAGGAAGGTTCAAATGATATGGAGTTTAAGGGCCCCCACCTTAGTCTCCCTTTCTCTCTGACTCACCCCCCGTCTATCCAGCAGCTCCAATTCCAGCTTCAGGAAGGTTCAAATGATATGGAGTTTAAGGGCCCCCACCTCAATCTCTTTGTCTCTCTGACTAAACCCCCGTTCTGTCCAGCAGCTCCAATCCCAGCTTCAGGAAGGTTCAAATGATATGGAGTTTAAGGGCCCCCACCTCAATCTCTTTGTCTCTCTGACTAAACCCCCGTTCTATCCAGCAGCTCCAATCCCAGCTTCAGGAAGGTTCAAATGATATGGAGTTTAAGGGCCCCCACCTTAGTCTCTTTGTCTCTCTGACTCACCCCCCTTCTATCCAGCAGCTCAATCCTAGCTTCAGGAAGGTTCAAATGATATGGAGTTTAAGGGCCCCCACCTCAGTCTCTTTGTCTTTCTGACTCACCCCCCCTTCTATCCAGGAGCTCCAATCCCAGCTTCAGGAAGGTTCAAATGATATGGAGTTTAAGGGCCCCCACCTCAATCTCTTTGTCTCTCTGACTAAACCCCCGTTCTATCCAGCAGCTCCAATCCCAGCTTCAGGAAGGTTCAAATGATATGGAGTTTAAGGGCCCCCACCTTAGTCTCTTTGTCTCTCTGACTCACCCCCCTTCTATCCAGCAGCTCAATCCTAGATTCAGGAAGGTTCAAATGATATGGAGTTTAAGGGTCCCCACCTCAGTCTCTTTGTCTTTCTGACTCACCCCCCCCCCCTATCCAGGAGCTCCAATCCCAGCTTCAGGAAGGTTCAAATGATATGGAGTTTAAGGGCCCCCACCTCAGTCTCCCTTTCTCTCTAACTCACCCCCCACTTCTATCCAGCAGCTCCAATCCCAGCTTCAGAAAGGGTCAAATGATATGGAGTTTAAGGGCCCCCACCTCAGTCTCTTTGTCTCTCTGACTCACCCCCCCTTCTATCCAGCAGCTCAATCCTAGCTTCAGGAAGGTTCAAATGATATGGAGTTTAAGGGCCCCCACCTCAGTCTCTTTGTCTCTCTGACTCACCCCCCCTTCTATCCAACAGCTCCAATCCCAGCTTCAGGAAGGTTCAAATGATATGGAGTTTAAGGGTCCCCACCTCAGTCTCTTTGTCTCTCTGACTCACCCCCCTTCTATCCAGCAGTTCCAATCCGAGCCTCAGGAAGGTTCAAATGATATGGAGTTTAAGGGCCCCACCTTAGTCTCCCTTTCTCTCTGACTCACCCCCCACTTCTATCCAGCAGCTCCAATCCCAGCTTCAGGAAGGGTCAAATGATATGGAGTTTAAGGGCCCTCACCTTAGTTTCTTTGTCTCTCTGACTCACCCCCCTCCTTCTATCCAGCAGCTCCAATCCCAGCTTCAGGAAGGTTCAAATGATATGGAGTTTAAGGGCCCCCACCTCAGTCTCTTTGTCTCTCTGACTCACCCCCCCTTCTATCCAGCAGCTCCAATCCCAGTTTCAGGAAGGTTCAAATGATATGAAGTTTAAGGGCCCCCACCTTAGTCTCCCTTTCAATCTGACTCACCCCACACTTCTATCCAGCGGTTCCAAACCAGCTTTAGGAAGGTTCAAATGATATGGAGTTTAAGGGCCCCCACCTCAGTTTCTTTGTCTCTCTGACTCACCCCCCCTTCTATCCAGCAGCTCCAATCCCAGCTTCAGGAAGGTTCAAATGATATGGAGTTTAAGGGCCCCCACCTTAGTCTCCCTTTCTCTCTGACTCACCCCCCGTCTATCCAGCAGCTCCAATTCCAGCTTCAGGAAGGTTCAAATGATATGGAGTTTAAGGGCCCCCACCTCAATCTCTTTGTCTCTCTGACTAAACCCCCGTTCTGTCCAGCAGCTCCAATCCCAGCTTCAGGAAGGTTCAAATGATATGGAGTTTAAGGGCCCCCACCTCAATCTCTTTGTCTCTCTGACTAAACCCCCGTTCTATCCAGCAACTCCAATCCCAGCTTCAGGAAGGTTCAAATGATATGGAGTTTAAGGGCCCCCACCTTAGTCTCTTTGTCTCTCTGACTCACCCCCCTTCTATCCAGCAGCTCAATCCTAGCTTCAGGAAGGTTCAAATGATATGGAGTTTAAGGGCCCCCACCTCAGTCTCTTTGTCTTTCTGACTCACCCCCCCCCCTATCCAGGAGCTCCAATCCCAGCTTCAGGAAGGTTCAAATGATATGGAGTTTAAGGGCCCCCACCTCAGTCTCCCTTTCTCTCTAACTCACCCCCCACTTCTATCCAGCAGCTCCAATCCCAGCTTCAGAAAGGGTCAAATGATATGGAGTTTAAGGTCCCCCACCTCAGTCTCTTTGTCTCTCTGACTCACCCCCCCCCCCCGTTCTATCCAGCAGCTCCAATCCCACTTTCAGGAAGGTTCAAATGATATGGAGTTTAAGGGCCCCCACCTCAGTCTCTTTGTCTCTCTGACTCACCCCCCATTCTATCCAGCAGCTCCAATCCCAGCTTCAGGAAGGTTCAAATGATATGGAGTTTAAGGGCCCCACCTTAGACTCACTTTCTCTCTGACTCACCCCCCACTTCTATCCAGCAGCTCCAATCCCAGCTTCAGGAAGGTTCAAATGATATGGAGTTTAAGGGCCCCCACCTCAGTCTCTTTGTCTTTCTGAATCACCCCCCTTCTATCCAGCAACTCCAATCTCAGCTTCAGGAAGGTTCAAATGATATGGAGTTTAAGGGCCACCACCTCAGTCTATTTGTCTCTCTGACTCACCAACCTTCTATCCACCAGCTCCAATCGCAGCTTCAGGAAGGTTCAAATGATATGGAGTTTAAGGGCCCCCACCTCAGTCTCTTTGTCTCTCTGAATTACCCACCTTCTATCAAGCAGCTCCAATCCCAGCTTCAGGAAGGTTCAAATGATATGGAGTTTAAGGGCCCCCACCTTAGTCTCCCTTTCTCTCTGACTCACCCCCCGTCTATCCAGCAGCTCCAATTCCAGCTTCAGGAAGGTTCAAATGATATGGAGTTTAAGGGCCCCCACCTCAATCTCTTTGTCTCTCTGACTCACCCCCCCTTCTATCCAACAGCTCCAATCCCAGCTTCAGGAAGGTTCAAATGATATGGAGTTTAAGGGTCCCCACCTCAGTCTCTTTGTCTCTCTGACTCACCCCCCTTCTATCCAGCAGTTCCAATCCGAGCCTCAGGAAGGTTCAAATGATATGGAGTTTAAGGGCCCCACCTTAGTCTCCCTTTCTCTCTGACTCACCCCCCACTTCTATCCAGCAGCTCCAATCCCAGCTTCAGGAAGGGTCAAATGATATGGAGTTTAAGGGCCCCCACCTCAGTCTCTTTGTCTCTCTGACTCATCCCCCACTTCTATCCAGCATCTCCAATCTTAGCTTCAGGAAGGTTCAAATGATATGGAGTTTAAGGGCCCCCAACTCAGTCTCTTTGTCTCTCTGACTCACCCCCCCCCCATTCTATCCAACAGCTCAATCCTAGCTTCAGGAAGGTTCAAATGATATGGAGTTTAAGGGCCCCCACCTCAGTCTCTTTGTCTCTCTGACTCCGCCCTCCCCCCCGTCTATCCAGCAGCTCTAATACCAGCTTCAGGAAGGTTCAAATGATATGGAGTTTAAGGGCCCCCACCTCAGTCTCTTTGTCTCTCTGACTCACCCCCCCTTCTATCCAGCAGCTCCAATCCCAGCTTCAGGAAGATTCAGATGATATGGAGTTTAAGGGGCCCCACCTCAATCTCTTTGTCTCTCAGACTCACCCCCTTCTATCCAGGAGCTCCAATCCCAGCTTCAGGAAGGTTCAAATGATATGGATTTTAAGGGCCCCCACCTTAGTCTCCCTTTCTCTCTGACTCACCCCCCACTTCTATCCAGGAGCTCCAATCCCAGCTTCAGGAAGGTTCAAATGATATGGAGTTTAAGGGCCCCCACCTCAGTCTCTTTGTCTCTCTGACTCACCCCCCCCTTCTATCCAGCAGCTCCAATCCCAGTTTCAGGAAGGTTCAAATGATATGGAGTTTAAGGGCCCCCACCTCAGTCTCCCTTTCTCTCTAACTCACCCCCCACTTCTATCCAGCAGCTCCAATCCCAGCTTCAGAAAGGGTCAAATGATATGGAGTTTAAGGTCCCCCACCTCAGTCTCTTTGTCTCTCTGACTCACCCCCCCCCCCCCCGTTCTATCCAGCAGCTCCAATCCCACTTTCAGGAAGGTTCAAATGATATGGAGTTTAAGGGCCCCCACCTCAGTCTCTTTGTCTCTCTCACTCACCCCCCATTCTATCAAGCAGCTCCAATCCCAGCTTCAGGAAGGTTCAAATGATATGGAGTTTAAGGGCCCCACCTTAGACTCACTTTCTCTCTGACTCACCCCCCACTTCTATCCAGCAGCTCCAATCCCAGCTTCAGGAAGGTTCAAATGATATGGAGTTTAAGGGCCCCCACCTCAGTCTATTTGTCTCTCTGACTCACCAACCTTCTATCCACCAGCTCCAATCGCAGCTTCAGGAAGGTTCAAATGATATGGAGTTTAAGGGCCCCCACCTCAGTCTCTTTGTCTCTCTGAATCACCCACCTTCTATCAAGCAGCTCCAATCCCAGCTTCAGGAAGGTTCAAATGATATGGAGTTTAAGGGCCCCCACCTCAGTCTCTTTGTCTTTCTGACTCAAACCCCCCCCCCCTTCTATCCAGGAGCTCCAATCCCAGCTTCAGGAAAGTTCAAATGATATGGAGTTTAAGGGCCCCCACATCAGTCTCTTTGTCTCTCTGACTCACCCTCCTTCTATCCAGCAGCTATAATCCCAGCTTCAGGAAGGTTCAAATGATATGGAGTTTAAGGGCCCCCACCTCAGTCTCTTTGTCTCTCTGACCCACCCCCCCTTCTATCCAGCAGCTCAATCCTAGCTTCAGGAAGGTTCAAATGATATGGAGTTTAAGGGCCCCCACCTCAGTCTCTTTGTCTCTCTGACTCATCCCCCTTCTATCCAACAGCTCCAATCCCAGCTTCAGGAAGGTTCAAATGATATGGAGTTTAAGGGTCCCCACCTCAGTCTCTTTGTCTCTCTGACTCACCCCCCTTCTATCCAGCAGTTCCAATCCGAGCCTCAGGAAGGTTCAAATGATATGGAGTTTAAGGGCCCCACCTTAGTCTCCCTTTCTCTCTGACTCACCCCCCACTTCTATCCAGCAGCTCCAATCCCAGCTTCAGGAAGGGTCAAATGATATGGAGTTTAAGGGCCCCCACCTTAGTTTCTTTGTCTCTCTGACTCACCCCCCTCCTTCTATCCAGCAGCTCCAATCCCAGCTTCAGGAAGGTTCAAATGATATGGAGTTTAAGGGCCCCAACCTCAGTCTCTTTGTCTCTCTGACTCACCCCCCCCTTCTATCCAGCAGCTCCAATATCAGCTTCAGGACGGTTCAAATGATACGGAGTTTAAGGGCCCCCACCTCAGTCTCTTTGTCTCTCTGACTCACCTCCCCTTTCTATCAAGCAGCTCCAATCCCATCTTCCGGAAGGTTCAAATGATATGGAGTTTAAGGGCCCCCACCTCAGTCTCTTTGTCTCTCTGACTCATCCCCCACTTCTATCCAGCATCTCCAATCTTAGCTTCAGGAAGGTTCAAATGATATGGAGTTTAAGGGCCCCCAACTCAGTCTCTTTGTCTCTCTGACTCACCCCCCCCCCCCCATTCTATCCAACAGCTCAATCCTAGCTTCAGGAAGGTTCAAATGATATGGAGTTTAAGGGCCCCCACCTCAGTCTCTTTGTCTCTCTGACTCCGCCCTCCCCCCCGTCTATCCAGCAGCTCTAATACCAGCTTCAGGAAGGTTCAAATGATATGGAGTTTAAGGGCCCCCACCTCAGTCTCTTTGTCTCTCTGACTCACCCCCACTTCTATCCAGCAGTTCCAATCCCAGCTTCAGGAAGGTTCAAATGATATGGACTTTAAGGGCCCCCACCTCAGTCTTTTTGTCTCTCTGACTCACCCCCCCCTTCTATCCAACAGCTCAATCCTAGCTTCAGGAAGTTTCAAATGATATGGAGTTTAAGGGCCCCCACCTCAGTCTCTTTGTCTCTCTGACTCACCCCCCCTTCTATCCAGCAGCTCAATCCTAGCTTCAGGAAGGTTCAAATGATATGGAGTTTAAGGGCCCCCACCTCAGTCTCTTTGTCTCTCTGACTCACCCCCCTTCTATCCAACAGCTCCAATCCCAGCTTCAGGAAGGTTCAAATGATATGGAGTTTAAGGGTCCCCACCTCAGTCTCTTTGTCTCTCTGACTCACCCCCCTTCTATCCAGCAGTTCCAATCCGAGCCTCAGGAAGGTTCAAATGATATGGAGTTTAAGGGCCCCACCTTAGTCTCCCTTTCTCTCTGACTCACCCCCCACTTCTATCCAGCAGCTCCAATCCCAGCTTCAGGAAGGGTCAAATGATATGGAGTTTAAGGGCCCCCACCTTAGTTTCTTTGTCTCTCTGACTCACCCCCCTCCTTCTATCCAGCAGCTCCAATCCCAGCTTCAGGAAGGTTCAAATGATATGGAGTTTAAGGGCCCCCACCTCAGTCTCTTTGTCTCTCTGACTCACCCCCCATTCTATCCAGCAGCTCCAATCCCAGCTTCAGGAAGATTCAGATGATATGGAGTTTAAGGGGCCCCACCTCAATCTCTTTGTCTCTCAGACTCACACCCTTCTATCCAGGAGCTCCAATCCCAGCTTCAGGAAGGTTCAAATGATATGGATTTTAAGGGCCCCCACCTTAGTCTCCCTTTCTCTCTGACTCACCCCCCACTTCTATCCAGGAGCTCCAATCCCAGCTTCAGGAAGGTTCAAATGATATGGAGTTTAAGGGCCCCCACCTCAGTCTCTTTGTCTCTCTGACTCACCCCCCCTTCTATCCAGCAGCTCCAATCCCAGTTTCAGGAAGGTTCAAATGATATGAAGTTTAAGGGCCCCCACCTTAGTCTCCCTTTCAATCTGACTCACCCCACACTTCTATCCAGCAGCTCCAAACCCAGCTTTAGGAAGGTTCAAATGATATGGAGTTTAAGGGCCCCCACCTCAGTTTCTTTGTCTCTCTGACTCACCCCCCCTTCTATCCAGCAGCTCCAATCCCAGCTTCAGGAAGGTTCAAATGATATGGAGTTTAAGGGCCCCCACCTTAGTCTCCCTTTCTCTCTGACTCACCCCCCGTCTATCCAGCAGCTCCAATTCCAGCTTCAGGAAGGTTCAAATGATATGGAGTTTAAGGGCCCCCACCTCAATCTCTTTGTCTCTCTGACTAAACCCCCGTTCTATCCAGCAGCTCCAATCCCAGCTTCAGGAAGGTTCAAATGATATGGAGTTTAAGGGCCCCCACCTTAGTCTCTTTGTCTCTCTGACTCACCCCCCTTCTATCCAGCAGCTCAATCCTAGCTTCAGGAAGGTTCAAATGATATGGAGTTTAAGGGCCCCCACCTCAGTCTCTTTGTCTTTCTGACTCACCCCCCCTTCTATCCAGGAGCTCCAATCCCAGCTTCAGGAAGGTTCAAATGATATGGAGTTTAAGGGCCCCACCTTAGTCTCCCTTTCTCTCTGACTCATCCCCCACTTCTATCCAGCAGCTCCAATCCCAGCTTCAGGAAGGGTCAAATGATATGGAGTTTAAGGGCCCCCACCTTAGTTTCTTTGTCTCTCTGACTCACCCCCCTCCTTCTATCCAGCAGCTCCAATCCCAGCTTCAGGAAGGTTCAAATGATATGGAGTTTAAGGGCCCCCACCTCAGTCTCTTTGTCTCTCTGACTCACCCCCCATTCTATCCAGCAGCTCCAATCCCAGCTTCAGGAAGATTCAGATGATATGGAGTTTAAGGGGCCCCACCTCAATCTCTTTGTCTCTCAGACTCACCCCCTTCTATCCAGGAGCTCCAATCCCAGCTTCAGGAAGGTTCAAATGATATGGATTTTAAGGGCCCCCACCTTAGTCTCCCTTTCTCTCTGACTCACCCCCCACTTCTATCCAGGAGCTCCAATCCCAGCTTCAGGAAGGTTCAAATGATATGGAGTTTAAGGGCCCCCACCTCAGTCTCTTTGTCTCTCTGACTCACCCCCCCTTCTATCCAGCAGCTCCAATCCCAGTTTCAGGAAGGTTCAAATGATATGAAGTTTAAGGGCCCCCACCTTAGTCTCCCTTTCAATCTGACTCACCCCACACTTCTATCCAGCAGCTCCAAACCCAGCTTTAGGAAGGTTCAAATGATATGGAGTTTAAGGGCCCCCACCTCAGTTTCTTTGTCTCTCTGACTCACCCCCCCTTCTATCCAGCAGCTCCAATCCCAGCTTCAGGAAGGTTCAAATGATATGGAGTTTAAGGGCCCCCACCTTAGTCTCCCTTTCTCTCTGACTCACCCCCCGTCTATCCAGCAGCTCCAATTCCAGCTTCAGGAAGGTTCAAATGATATGGAGTTTAAGGGCCCCCACCTCAATCTCTTTGTCTCTCTGACTAAACCCCCGTTCTATCCAGCAGCTCCAATCCCAGCTTCAGGAAGGTTCAAATGATATGGAGTTTAAGGGCCCCCACCTTAGTCTCTTTGTCTCTCTGACTCACCCCCCTTCTATCCAGCAGCTCAATCCTAGCTTCAGGAAGGTTCAAATGATATGGAGTTTAAGGGCCCCCACCTCAGTCTCTTTGTCTTTCTGACTCACCCCCCCTTCTATCCAGGAGCTCCAATCCCAGCTTCAGGAAGGGTCAAATGATATGGAGTTTAAGGGCCCCCACCTTAGTTTCTTTGTCTCTCTGACTCACCCCCCTCCTTCTATCCAGCAGCTCCAATCCCAGCTTCAGGAAGGTTCAAATGATATGGAGTTTAAGGGCCCCAACCTCAGTCTCTTTGTCTCTCTGACTCACCCCCCCCCCTTCTATCCAGCAGCTCCAATGTCAGCTTCAGGACGGTTCAAATGATACGGAGTTTAAGGGCCCTCACCTCAGTCTCTTTGTCTCTCTGACTCACCTCCCCTTTCTATCAAGCAGCTCCAATCCCATCTTCCGGAAGGTTCAAATGATATGGAGTTTAAGGGCCCCCACCTCAGTCTCTTTGTCTCTCTGACTCATCCCCCACTTCTATCCAGCATCTCCAATCTTAGCTTCAGGAAGGTTCAAATGATATGGAGTTTAAGGGCCCCCAACTCAGTCTCTTTGTCTCTCTGACTCACCCCCCCCCCATTCTATCCAACAGCTCAATCCTAGCTTCAGGAAGGTTCAAATGATATGGAGTTTAAGGGCCCCCACCTCAGTCTCTTTGTCTCTCTGACTCCGCCCTCCCCCCCGTCTATCCAGCAGCTCTAATACCAGCTTCAGGAAGGTTCAAATGATATGGAGTTTAAGGGCCCCCACCTCAGTCTCTTTGTCTCTCTGACTCACCCCCCCTTCTATCCAGCAGCTCCAATCCCAGCTTCAGGAAGATTCAGATGATATGGAGTTTAAGGGGCCCCACCTCAATCTCTTTGTCTCTCAGACTCACCCCCTTCTATCCAGGAGCTCCAATCCCAGCTTCAGGAAGGTTCAAATGATATGGATTTTAAGGGCCCCCACCTTAGTCTCCCTTTCTCTCTGACTCACCCCCCACTTCTATCCAGGAGCTCCAATCCCAGCTTCAGGAAGGTTCAAATGATATGGAGTTTAAGGGCCCCCACCTCAGTCTCTTTGTCTCTCTGACTCACCCCCCCTTCTATCCAGCAGCTCCAATCCCAGTTTCAGGAAGGTTCAAATGATATGAAGTTTAAGGGCCCCCACCTTAGTCTCCCTTTCAATCTGACTCACCCCACACTTCTATCCAGCAGCTCCAAACCCAGCTTTAGGAAGGTTCAAATGATATGGAGTTTAAGGGCCCCCACCTCAGTTTCTTTGTCTCTCTGACTCACCCCCCCTTCTATCCAGCAGCTCCAATCCCAGCTTCAGGAAGGTTCAAATGATATGGAGTTTAAGGGCCCCCACCTTAGTCTCCCTTTCTCTCTGACTCACCCCCCGTCTATCCAGCAGCTCCAATTCCAGCTTCAGGAAGGTTCAAATGATATGGAGTTTAAGGGCCCCCACCTCAATCTCTTTGTCTCTCTGACTAAACCTCCATTCTATCCAGCAGCTCCAATCCCAGCTTCAGGAAGGTTCAAATGATATGGAGTTTAAGGGCCCCCACCTTAGTCTCTTTGTCTCTCTGACTCACCCGCCTTCTATCCAGCAGCTCAATCCTAGCTTCAGGAAGGTTCAAATGATATGGAGTTTAAGGGCCCCCACCTCAGTCTCTTTGTCTTTCTGACTCACCCCCCCTTCTATCCAGGAGCTCCAATCCCAGCTTCAGGAAGGTTCAAATGATATGGAGTTTAAGGGCCCCCACCTCAATCTCTTTGTCTCTCTGACTAAACCCCCGTTCTATCCAGCAGCTCCAATCCCAGCTTCAGGAAGGTTCAAATGATATGGAGTTTAAGGGCCCCCACTTTAGTCTCTTTGTCTCTCTGACTCACCCCCCTTCTATCCAGCAGCTCAATCCTAGATTCAGGAAGGTTCAAATGATATGGAGTTTAAGGGCCCCCACCTCAGTCTCTTTGTCTTTCTGACTCACCCCCCCCCCCCTATCCAGGAGCTCCAATCCCAGCTTCAGGAAGGTTCAAATGATATGGAGTTTAAGGGCCCCCACTTTAGTCTCTTTGTCTCTCTGACTCACCCCCCCACTTCTATCCAGCAGCTCCAATCCCAGCTTCAGAAAGGGTCAAATGATATGGAGTTTAAGGTCCCCCACCTCAGTCTCTTTGTCTCTCTGACTCACCCCCCCCCCCCCGTTCTATCCAGCAGCTCCAATCCCACTTTCAGGAAGGTTCAAATGATATGGAGTTTAAGGGCCCCCACCTCAGTCTCTTTGTCTCTCTGACTCACCCCCCATTCTATCAAGCAGCTCCAATCCCAGCTTCAGGAAGGTTCAAATGATATGGAGTTTAAGGGCCCCACATTAGACTCACTTTCTCTCTGACTCACCCCCCACTTCTATCCAGCAGCTCCAATCCCAGCTTCAGGAAGGTTCAAATGATATGGAGTTTAAGGGCCCCCACCTCAGTCTCTTTGTCTTTCTGAATCACCCCCCTTCTATCCAGCAACTCCAATCTCAGCTTCAGGAAGGTTCAAATGATATGGAGTTTAAGGGCCCCCACCTCAGTCTATTTGTCTCTCTGACTCACCAACCTTCTATCCACCAGCTCCAATCGCAGCTTCAGGAAGGTTCAAATGATATGGAGTTTAAGGGCCCCCACCTCAGTCTCTTTGTCTCTCTGAATCACCCACCTTCTATCAAGCAGCTCCAATCCCAGCTTCAGGAAGGTTCAAATGATATGGAGTTTAAGGGCCCCCACCTTAGTCTCCCTTTCTCTCTGACTCACCCCCCGTCTATCCAGCAGCTCCAATTCCAGCTTCAGGAAGGTTCAAATGATATGGAGTTTAAGGGCCCCCACCTCAATCTCTTTGTCTCTCTGACTAAACCCCCGTTCTATCCAGCAGCTCCAATCCCAGCTTCAGGAAGGTTCAAATGATATGGAGTTTAAGGGCCCCCACCTTAGTCTCTTTGTCTCTCTGACTCACACCCCTTCTATCCAGCAGCTCAATCCTAGCTTCAGGAAGGTTCAAATGATATGGAGTTTAAGGGCCCCCACCTCAGTCTCTTTGTCTCTCTGAATCACCCCCCTTCTATCCAGCAGCTCCAATCGCAGCTTCAGGAAGGTTCAAATGATATGGAGTTTAAGGGCCCCCACCTCAGTCTCTTTGTCTCTCTGACTCACCCACCTTCTATCCAGCAGCTCCAATCGCAGCTTCAGGAAGGTTCAAATGATATGGAGTTTAAGGGCCCCCACCTCAGTCTCTTTGTCTCTCTGAATCACCCCCCTTCTATCCAGCAGCTCCAATCGCAGCTTCAGGAAGGTTCAAATGATATGGAGTTTAAGGGCCCCCACCTCAGTCTCTTTGTCTCTCTGACTCACCCACCTTCTATCCAGCAGCTCCAATCGCAGCTTCAGGAAGGTTCAAATGATATGGAGTTTAAGGGCCCCCACCTCAGTCTCTTGTCTCTCTGACTCACCCCCCCTTCTATCCAGGAGCTCCAATCCCAGCTTCAGGAAGGTTCAAATAATATGGAGTTTAAGGGCCCCCACCTCAGTCTCTTTGTCTCTCTGACTCACCCCCCCTTCCATCAAGCAGCTCCAATCCCATCTTCCGGAAGGTTCAAATGATATGGAGTTTAAGGGCCCCCACCTCAGTCTCTTTGTCTCTCTGACTCACCCCCCCCCTTCTATCCAGCAGCTCCAATCCCAGCTTCAGGAAGGTTCAAATGATATGGAGTTTAAGGGCCCCCACCTTAGTCTCTTTGTCTCTCTGACTCACACCCCACTTCTATCCAGCAGCTCCAATCCCAGCTTCAGGAAGGGTCAAATGATATGGAGTTTAAGGGCCCCCACCTCAGTTTCTTTGTCTCTCTGACTCCCCCTCCCCCTTCTATCCAGCAGCTCCAATCCCAGCTTCAGAAAGGTTCAAATGATATGGAGTTTAAGGGCCCCCACCTTAGTCTCCCTTTCTCTCTAACTCACCCCCCACTTCTATCCAGCAGCTCCAATCCCAGCTTCAGAAAGGGTCAAATGATATGGAGTTTAAGGGCCCCCACCTCAGTCTCTTTGTCTCTCTGACTCACCCCCCCGTTCTATCCAGCAGCTCCAATCCCACTTTCAGGAAGGTTCAAATGATATGGAGTTTAAGGGCCCCCACCTCAGTCTCTTTGTCTCTCTGACTCACCCCCATTCTATCAAGCAGCTCCAATCCCTGCTTCAGGAAGGTTCAAATGATATGGAGTTTAAGGGCCCCCACCACAGTCTCTTTGTCTTTCTGAATCACCCCCCTTCTATCCAGCAACTCCAATCTCAGCTTCAGGAAGGTTGAAATGATATGGAGTTTAAGGGCCCCTACCTCAGTCTCTTTGGATCTCTGACTCACCCGCCCACCCACCCCTTCAATCCAGCAGCTCCAATCCCAGCATCAGGAAGGTTCAAATGATATGGTGTTTAAGGGCCCCCACCTCAGTCTCTTTGTCTCTCTGAATCACCCCCCTTCTATCCAGCAACTCCAATCTCAGCTTCAGGAAGGTTCAAATGATATGGAGTTTAAGGGCCCCCACCTCAGTCTATTTGTCTCTCTGACTCACCAACCTTCTATCCACCAGCTCCAATCCCAGCATCAGGAAGGTTCAAATGATATGGAGTTTAAGGGCCCCCACCTCAGTCTCTTTGTCTCTCTGACTCACCCCCCCCCTTGTAAACAGCAGCTGTAATCCCAGCTTCAGGAAGGGTCAAATGATATGGTGTTTAAGGGCCCCCAACTCAGTCTATTTGTCTCTCTGACTCACCAACCTGCTATCCAGCAGCTCTAATCCCAGCTTCAGGACGGTTCAAATGATATGCTGTTTAAAGCCCCCCACCTCAGTCTCTTTTGTCTCTCTGAATCACCCCCCTTCTCTCCAGCAGCTTCAATCCCAGCTTCAGGAAGGTTGAAATGATATGGAGTTTAAGGGCCCCTACCTCAGTCTCTTTGGATCTCTGACTCACCCGCCCACCCACCCCTTCAATCCAGCAGCTCCAATCCCAGCATCAGGAAGGTTCAAATGATATGGAGTTTAAGGGCCCCCACCTCAGTCTCTTTGTCTCTCTGAATCACCCCCCTTCTATCCAGCAACTCCAATCTCAGCTTCAGGAAGGTTCAAATGATATGGAGTTTAAGGGCCCCCACCTCAGTCTATTTGTCTCTCTGACTCACCAACCTTCTATCCACCAGCTCCAATCCCAGCATCAGGAAGGTTCAAATGATATGGAGTTTAAGGGCCCCCACCTCAGTCTCTTTGTCTCTCTGAATCACCCACCTTCTATCCAGCAGCTCCAATCGCAGCTTCAGGAAGGTTCAAATGATATGGAGTTTAAGGGCCCCCACCTCAGTCTCTTTGTCTCTCTGACTCACCCGCCCACCCACCCCTTCAATCCAGCAGCTCCAATCCCAGCATTAGGAAGGTTCAAATGATATGGAGTTTAAGGGCCCCCACCTCAGTCTCTTTGTCTCTCTGAATCACCCACCTTCTATCCAGCAGCTCCAATCGCAGCTTCAGGAAGGTTCAAATGATATGGAGTTTAAGGGCCCCCACCTCAGTCTCTTTGTCTCTCTGACTCACCCGCCCACCCACCCCTTCAATCCAGCAGCTCCAATCCCAGCATTAGGAAGGTTCAAATGATATGGAGTTTAAGGGCCCCCACCTCAGTCTCTTTGTCTCTCTGAATCACCCCCCTTCTATCCAGCAACTCCAATCTCAGCTTCAGGAAGGTTCAAATGATATGGAGTTTAAGTGCCCCCACCTCAGTCTATTTGTCTCTCTGACTCACCAACCTTCTATCCACCAGCTCCAATCCCAGCATCAGGAAGGTTCAAATGATATGGAGTTTAAGGGCCCCCACCTCAGTCTCTTTGTCTCTCTGACTCACCCCCCCCCCTTGTAAACAGCAGCTGTAATCCCAGCTTCAGGAAGGGTCAAATGATATGGTGTTTAAGGGCCCCCAACTCAGTCTATTTGTCTCTCTGACTCACCAACCTGCTATCCAGCAGCTCTAATCCCAGCTTCAGGACGGTTCAAATGATATGCTGTTTAAAGCCCCCCACCTCAGTCTCTTTTGTCTCTCTGAATCACCCCCCTTCTCTCCAGCAGCTTCAATCCCAGCTTCAGGAAGGTTGAAATGATATGGAGTTTAAGGGCCCCTACCTCAGTCTCTTTGGATCTCTGACTCACCCGCCCACCCACCCCTTCAATCCAGCAGCTCCAATCCCAGCATCAGGAAGGTTCAAATGATATGGAGTTTAAGGGCCCCCACCTCAGTCTCTTTGTCTCTCTGAATCACCCCCCTTCTATCCAGCAACTCCAATCTCAGCTTCAGGAAGGTTCAAATGATATGGAGTTTAAGGGCCCCCACCTCAGTCTATTTGTCTCTCTGACTCACCAACCTTCTATCCACCAGCTCCAATCCCAGCATCAGGAAGGTTCAAATGATATGGAGTTTAAGGGCCCCCACCTCAGTCTCTTTGTCTCTCTGAATCACCCACCTTCTATCCAGCAGCTCCAATCGCAGCTTCAGGAAGGTTCAAATGATATGGAGTTTAAGGGCCCCCACCTCAGTCTCTTTGTCTCTCTGACTCACCCGCCCACCCACCCCTTCAATCCAGCAGCTCCAATCCCAGCATTAGGAAGGTTCAAATGATATGGAGTTTAAGGGCCCCCACCTCAGTCTCTTTGTCTCTCTGAATCACCCACCTTCTATCCAGCAGCTCCAATCGCAGCTTCAGGAAGGTTCAAATGATATGGAGTTTAAGGGCCCCCACCTCAGTCTCTTTGTCTCTCTGACTCACCCGCCCACCCACCCCTTCAATCCAGCAGCTCCAATCCCAGCATTAGGAAGGTTCAAATGATATGGAGTTTAAGGGCCCCCACCTCAGTCTATTTGTCTCTCTGACTCACCAACCTTCTATCCACCAGCTCTAATCCCAGCTTCAGGAAGGTTCAAATGATATGGTGTTTAAAGGCCCCCACCTCAGTCTATTTGTCTCTCTGACTCACCAACCTTCTATCCAGCAGCTCTAATCCCAGCTTCAGGAAGGTTCAAATGATATGGTGTTTAAGGGTCCCCACCTCAGTCTCTTTGTCTCTCTGAATCACCCCGCTTCCATCCAGGAGCTCCAATCCCAGCTTCAGGAAGGTTGAAATGATATGGAGTTTAAGGGCCCCCACCTCAGTCTCTTTGTCTCTCTGACTCACCCCCGCTTCTATCCAGCAGCTCCAATCCCAGCTTCAGGAAGGTTCAAATTATATGGAGTTTAAGGGCCCCCACCTCAGTCTCTTTGTCTTTCTGACTCACCCCCCGTTCTATCCAGGAGCTCCAATCCCAGCTTCAGGAAGGTTGAAATGATATGGAGTTTAAGGGCCCCCACGTCAGTCTCTTTGTCTCTCAGACTCACCAACCTTCTATCCAGCAGCTTGTTAGCGTTCTAAATACCATGTATGAAATAAATCATTGTCCAAGGCAGAATATTCCTTAAAGTTCCCATTTATTCATAACAGGCATGTTAGCACGGCTATGGAATTCCAACTCTGATCTGCATCCTGGAATTCCACCCAGTTGAAAGTTCATGATCTATCCCCACACCCACAAATCCATCACATGTTCCAATCATCATCTTCCACGCTGGCATCTACACCCCTCTGCTTCCGGTCATGTGTCGAGGTGCGGAGACAAAAGATGACCTTGAGCTTCTATAAAAGAATGACAACATACATTCCACAATCCTACTCCTTTCTATTCCCCCCTCCCAACTACTACACTAATGAAACAGCATAGAAAATTATAAGAAAGTGTGGCAGGCCAAAGATCCTAAAAAGAACATAACTACAGGCCTGACAGGCGGCCTCTCCTCAGAAGAAAAACGTTTCCTGCAAAGAGAATAACATAAAAGTTAACATAACAAAATTAACCACCTCTTCTCCACCCAGGGAAACCCTTTGACTTCTCGGGAAACTTCCCATTGAATTGCTTTACTAACTTCTCCACTTTTAGGTTCCCACTGTTCACCCAAGTAGCTTCAGACCAAGGGTAACCCTTCCAATGCACTAAGTACTGTAAGCGACCCCTATTCAGCCTGAAATCTATAATTTTTTCCACCTCAGATTGTGTTTCCCCTTCTATCACTACAGGAGGAGATTGATCTTGGGTGGATGCTCTTCTGTTAGACCCAATTACTGGTTTCAACAAGCTACAATGAAATTCTGGGTCAATTTCCCCTAGACTTCTGGGTAGACTGAGTTGAACTGTAACTGAGTTAACTATCTTCACTATTGGGAATGGACCTAGAAATTTTGGACCCAATTCCTTGCTAGGCATTCTTAATCTTATGTATTTGGTAGATACAAAAACATTGTCCCCCACACGGTATGGGTTTTGGAGCGAGCGATGTTGATCATCTTGCTTCTGGTAGGCTTCTGCCGCAACTGCTAGAGCTTTCTTCGTATTCCCCCATTTCTTTAGCATGTCCATCCATTCACTCAAAGACATGAAGGAAGGAGGTTCTCTAGGCAACTCAGGCATGGCAACAACTTCCATGCCACTGGTAATCTGGAACCCCACTAATCCTGTGCTGCTGTGGACCGTATCGTTGTACGCCACTTCGGCGAAGGGTAGCAAGTCCGACCAGTTGTCTTGCTGATAGTCCACAAAACACATGTATTGTTCCACCACCGCATTGGCTCCCTCTGTTGTGCCGTTCATGCTGGGATGAACCTCTGAGCTCAGTTCTTGTGTGGACCCAATGGATCTCAGGACCTCTCTCCAGAACTTGGCTGTGAACTGGACTCCGCGGTCTGAAATGATCCTCTTGGGAACTCCGTGCAGGCGATAAATGTGTTTCACAAACATTTTCGCTAATTCGTTTGCGGATGGCAATCCTGAGCAAGCAATGAAGTGTGCCTGCTTAGAAACCAAATCAATAACTGTCCAAATTACTTTATGCCCACTGCTGTCTGGGAGTTTCAAGATGAAGTCCATTGTGACCTCTTCCCATGGCCATTTAGGGCTCTCTGCTGCAGGTGCTGTAGGTTCTGGGCTCTTGGATTCAATCATCCACGGCTGGCCTTTTTCCTCCTCCGAGGCCTCGCCCTTGGTAGGACTCTTTGTCACCTGAAGTTGGGGATCCTCTTCCAGAGGCTGTTGGCCCAGATGACTTTTCTGTGGTGGCATCTGGGGCCCTCTCTTTACCACTGTGGCAATTGGTACACACGTTTGTTCTTCGGCAATTCCCTCCTCCGAGGCCTCCCCCTTAGTTGGACTCTTTGTCACCTTAAGTTGGGGATCCTCCTCCGGAGATTGTTTGCCCTTTTCCTCTTCCGAGGCCTCCCCCTTGGTAGGACACTTTGTCACCTTAAGTTGGGGATCCTCTTCCAGAGGTTGTTGGCCCAGATGACTCTTCTGTGGTGGCATCTGGGACCCTCTCTTTACCGCCGTGCTGGTTGGTGCGCATGTTTGTGGCATTGGGACTGGAGCCAAGCACTCTGACGCTCTGTGGCCAAGTTGACAACAATGGTGACATTTAATTGGCCTCCACGAGGAATGGAACCTAGTTACATCTCTAAACTTAGGAACCTTTTCATCACACTGGCTTGCTCTCCAACTTGCAGCTTCCCCCTTGGTAAACCCTTCTTCCATGGTGGAGATCGCTTCTCTGTAGGAAGGTGGGGTAAGAACCTTTTGGGACATTGCAGATGCACCTTGTCCCGCTTCCCATCCTTCAGGCCTCTCTTTGGTAATCCCTTCTTCCATGGAGAATTCTTCTCTGTAGGAAGGTGGGGTAAGAACCACTTGGGGCATTGCAGGTGCACATTTTCCCGCCATCCACACTGCAGGCCTCTGTTTGGTAATCCCTTCTTCCATGGAGAATTCTTCTCTGTAGGAAGGTGGGGTAAGAACCACTTGGGGCATTGCAGATGCACCTTGTCCCGCTTCCCATGCTACAGGCCTCTCTTTGGTAATCTCTTCTTCCATGTTGGAGATTGCTACTCTGTAGGAAGGTGGAGTAAGAACCACTTGGGACTTTGCAGGTGCACATTTTCCCGCCATCCATCCCACAGGCCTCCCTTTGATAATACCTTCTTCCATGGAGATTTCTTCTCTGTAGGAAGGTCTGGTAAGAACCTTTTGGGGCCTTTCAGGGGAGACTGGAACCGGTGGGGAGGTCAATCCCTCGGTTGGCCACTGCCCAGCTTTCTGCCATGGTGCCATCTGCTGAGGGAGGACAGGTGCCCACTGGCATCCCTCCCATCCATGACCTGGGGTTAAGAACCATCCCGGGGTTGCCTGCTTCACAGGTTGCAGCTCAACCAATGATGGCTGGCTAGGGGGGTTTATGTGCCAAGGACCCTCCTGCTGGCTTGGAGGAGTTATGGGCCAAGTAGGTGCCCTCTGCTGGCTTGGAGCATTTTCCCATGCTGATGGCAAAGGAGGTGGCCAGTGGCATCTCATCCATCCAAAATCTGGGAAGAAAACCCAATCTGGTTTTGCTTCATTTACTGGTTGCAGCCCCATTTGTGGTGGCTTGCAAGTGAAAGATGCTGGCAAAATCCCTTCTTCCTGCCTCGGTTGAAATTCCCATTTTGAAAGGGAATCTTTCTCCCAGTTAGTTGCAGGGTAATAAGCCATTTCATTTATTGCCATCTGGAAGGAGCCCAAACCTCCGTTCTAGTTTTTTTTTTCTTCCTCCAAGCCTTGCTTCCAAGCTGGGGGGAAGGAGGGGGAGCATGCACTCACATTTTGCTGAAGAAGTTTAGTCTGAGACTTTCATTCCTCTTGTCGTTTCTAGTCTGCAGAATCTTTTCCCCTCCTGCATTCCTGCAGATGCAATAAAACTGGAAGCAGCATTCCATTGCCTTTGAAGTTCCGGCACTCAGCTTCTTATCACCAAAAGCTTCTCATTATTTCTTCACTGATATTTTACGCTATCCCGGTCAGCGTTGGGAATGCAGCACCCCCCATCACCAGCTCCTCCATCACCAGCCCCTCCCCCCTTGAGAGGGGGAGGGTGCTAGTGAATTATTTTAAAGGGGAGAGTTGGAATAATGTTAGCGTTCTAAATACCATGTATGAAATAAATCATTGTCCAAGGCAGAATCTTCCTTAAAGTTCCCATTTATTCATAACAGGCATGTTAGCACGGCTATGGAATTCCAACTCTGATCTGCATCCTGGAATTCCACCCAGTTGAAAGTTCATGATCTATCCCCACACCCACAAATCCATCACATGTTCCAATCATCATCTTCCACGCTGGCATCTACACCCCTCTGCTTCCGGTCATGTGTCGAGGTGCGGAGACAAAAGATGACCTTGAGCTTCTATAAAAGAATGACAACATACATTCCACAATCCTACTCCTTTCTATTCCCCCCTCCCAACTACTACACTAATGAAACAGCATAGAAAATTATAAGAAAGTGTGGCAGGCCAAAGATCCTAAAAAGAACATAACTACAGGCCTGACACAGCTCCAATCCCAGCTTCAGGAAGGTTCAAATGATATGGAGTTTAACGGCCCCCACCTCAGTCTCTTTGTCTCTCTGACTCACCCCCCTTCTATCCTGCAGCTCCAATCCCAGCTTCAGGAAGGTTCAAATGATATGGAGTTTAAGGGCCCCCACCTCGGTCTCTTTGTCTCTCTGACTCACCCCCCACTTCCATCCAGCAGCTCCAATCTTAGCTTCAGGAAGGTTCAAATGATATGGAGTTTAAGGGCCCCCACATTAGTCTCCTTGTCTCTCTCACTCACCCCCCTTCTATCCAGCAGCTCCAATCCCAGCTTCAGGAATGTTCAAATGATATGGAGTTTAAGGGCCCCCACCTCAGTCTCTTTGTCTCTCTGACTCACCCCCCCCCCTTCTATCCAGCAGCTCAATCCTAGCTTCAGGAAGGTTCAAATGATATGGAGTTTAAGGGCCCCCACCTCAGTCTCTTTGTCTCTCTGACTCACCCCCACTTCTATCCAGCAGCTCCAATCCCAGCTTCAGGAAGGTTCAAATGATATGGAGTTTAAGGGCCCCCACCTTAGTCTCCCTTTCTCTCTGACTCACCCCCCGTTCTATCCAGCAGCTCCAATCCCAGCTTCAGGAAGGTTCAAATGATATGGAATTTAAGGGCCCCCACCTCAGTCTCTTTGTCTCTCTGACGCACCCCCCCTTCTATCCAGGAGCTCCAATCCCAGCTTCATGAAGGTTCAAATGGTATGGAGTTTAAGGGCCCCCACCTCAGTCTCTTTGTCTCTCTGACTCACGCCCCATTCTATCAAGCAGCTCCAATCCCATCTTCCGGAAGGTTCAAATGATATGGAGTTTAAGGGCCCCCACCTCAGTCTCTTTGTCTCTCTGACTCACCCCCCCCCCCCCCCGTTCTTTCAAAGAAGCTCCAATGCCATCTTCCGGAACGTTCAAATGATATGGAGTTTAAGGGCCCCCACCTCAGTCTCTTTGTCTCTCTGACTCACCCCCCTTCTATCCAGCAGCTCCAATCCCAGCTTCAGGAAGGTTGAAATGATATGGAGTTTAAGGGCCCCTACCTCAGTCTCTTTGGATCTCTGACTCACCCGCCCACCCACCCCTTCAATCCAGCAGCTCCAATCCCAGCTTCAGGAAGGTTCAAATGATATGGAGTTTAAGGGCCCCCACATTAGTCTCCTTGTCTCTCTCACTCACCCCCCTTCTATCCAGCAGCTCCAATCCCAGCTTCCGGAATTTTCAAATGATATGGAGTTTAAGGGCCCCCACCTCAGTCTCTTTGTCTCTCTGACTCACCCCCCCTTCTATCCAGCAGCTCAATCCTAGCTTCAGGAAGGTTCAAATGATTTGGAGTTTAAGGGCCCCCACCTCAGTCTCTTTGTCTCTCTGACTCACCCCCCCCTTCTATCCAGCAGCTCAATCCTAGCTTCAGGAAGTTTCAAATGTTATGGAGTTTAAGGGGCCCCACCTCAGTCTCTTTGTCTCTCTGACTCACCCCCCCTTCTATCCAGCAGCTCCAATCCCAGCTTCAGGAAGGTTCAAATGATATGGAGTTTAAGGGCCCCCACCTCAGTCTCTTTGTCTCTCTGACTCACCCACACTTCTATCCAGCAGCTCCAATCCCAGCTTCAGGAAGGTTCAAATGATATGGAATTTAAGGGCCCCCACCTCAGTCTCTTTGTCTCTCTGACTCACCCCCCACTTCTATCAATCAGCTCCAATCCCAGCTTCAGGAAGGGTCAAATGATATGGAGTTTAAGGGCCCCCACCTCAGTCTCTTTGTCTCTCTGACTCACCCACACTTCTATCCAGCAGCTCCAATCCCAGCTTCAGGAAGGTTCAAATGATATGGAATTTAAGGGCCCCCACCTCAGTCTCTTTGTCTCTCTGACTCACCCCCCACTTCTATCAATCAGCTCCAATCCCAGTTTCAGGAAGGTTCAAATGATATGGAGTTTAAGGGCCCCCACCTCAGTCTCTTTGTCTCTCTGACTCACCCGCCCCCCCCCCCGTTCTATCAAGCAGCTCCAATCCCATCTTCCGGAAGGTTCAAATGATATGGAGTTTAAGGGCCCCCACCTCAGTCTCTTTGTCTCTCTCACTCACCCCCCTTCTATCCAGCAGCTCCAATCCCAGCTTCAGGAATGTTCAAATGATATGGAGTTTAAGGGCCCCCACCTCAGTCTCTTTGTCGCTCTGACTCACCCCCCCTTCTATCCAGCAGCTCAATCCTAGCTTCAGGAAGGTTCAAATGATATGGAGTTTAAGGGCCCCCACCTCAGTCTCTTTGTCTCTCTGACTCACCCCCCCTTCTATCCAGCAGCTCAATCCTTGCTTCAGGAAGGTTCAAATGATATGGAGTTTAAGGGCCCCCACCTTAGTCTCACTTTCTCCCTGACTCACCCCCCGTTCTATCCAGCAGCTCCAATCCCAGCTTCAGGAAGGTTCAAATGATATGGAAATTAAGGGCCCCCACCTCAGTCTCTTTGTCTCTCTGACTCACCCCCCCTTCAATCCAGCAGCTCCAATCACAGCTTCAGGAAGGTTCAAATGATATGGAGTTTAAGGGCCTCCACCTCAGTCTCTTTGTCTCTCTGACTCACCCCCCTTCTATCCAGCAGTTCCAATCCGAGCCTCAGGAAGGTTCAAATGATATGGAGTTTAAGGGCCCCACCTTAGTCTCCCTTTCTCTCTGACTCACCCCCCACTTCTATCCAGCAGCTCCAATCCCAGCTTCAGGAAGGGTCAAATGATATGGAGTTTAAGGGCCCCCACCTCAGTTTCTTTCTCTCTCTGACTCACCCCCCCCCCCCTTTCTATCAAGCAGCTCCAATCCCATCTTCCGGAAGGTTCAAATGATATGGAGTTTAAGGGCCCCCACCTCAGTCTCTTTGTCTCTCTGACTCATCCCCCACTTCTATCCAGCAGCTCCAATCTTAGCTTCAGGAAGGTTCAAATGATATGGAGTTTAAGGGCCCCCAACTCAGTCTCTTTGTCTCTCTGACTCACCCCCCCCCCCCATTCTATCCAGCAGCTCAATCGTAGCTTCAGGAAGGTTCAAATGATATGGAGTTTAAGGGCCCCCACCTCAGTCTCTTTGTCTCTCTGATTCACCCCCCCTTCTATCCAGCAGCTCCAATCCCAGCTTCAGGAAGATTCAGATGATATGGAGTTTAAGGGGCCCCACCTCAATCTCTTTGTCTCTCAGACTCACCCCCTTCTATCCAGGAGCTCCAATCCCAGCTTCAGGAAGGTTCAAATGATATGGATTTTAAGGGCCCCCACCTTAGTCTCCCTTTCTCTCTGACTCACCCCCCACTTCTATCCAGCAGCTCCAATCCCAGCTTCAGGAAGGTTCAAATGATATGGAGTTAAAGGGCCCCCACCTCAGTCTCTTCGTCTTTCTGACTCACCCCCCCCCCTTCTATCCAGGAGCTCCAATCCCAGCTTCAGGAAGGTTCAAATGATATGGAGTTTAAGGGCCCCCACATCAGTCTCTTTGTCTCTCTGACTCACCCTCCTTCTATCCAGCAGCTATAATCCCAGCTTCAGGAAGGTTCAAATGATATGGAGTTTAAGGGCCCCCACCTCAGTCTCTTTGTCTCTCTGACTCACCCCCCCTTCTATCCAGCAGCTCAATCCTAGCTTCAGGAAGTTTCAAATGATATGGAGTTTAAGGGCCCCCACCTCAGTCTCTTTGTCTCTCTGACTCACCCCCCCTTCTATCCAGCAGCTCAATCCTAGCTTCAGGAAGGTTCAAATGATATGGAGTTTAAGGGCCCCCACCTCAGTCTCTTTGTCTCTCTGACTCACCCCCCCTTCTATCCAACAGCTCCAATCCCAGCTTCAGGAAGGTTCAAATGATATGGAGTTTAAGGGCCCCCACCTCAGTCTCTTTGTCTCTCTGACTCACCCCCCTTCTATCCAGCAGTTCCAATCCGAGCCTCAGGAAGGTTCAAATGATATGGAGTTTAAGGGCCCCACCTTAGTCTCCCTTTCTCTCTGACTCACCCCCCACTTCTATCCAGCAGCTCCAATCCCAGCTTCAGGAAGGGTCAAATGATATGGAGTTTAAGGGCCCCCACCTCAGTTTCTTTGTCTCTCTGATTCACCCCCCCTTCTATCCAGCAGCTCCAATCCCAGCTTCAGGAAGATTCAGATGATATGGAGTTTAAGGGGCCCCACCTCAATCTCTTTGTCTCTCAGACTCACCCCACTTCTATCCAGCAGCTCCAATCTTAGCTTCAGGAAGGTTCAAATGATATGGAGTTTAAGGGCCCCCAACTCAGTCTCTTTGTCTCTCTGACTCACCCCCCCCCCCCATTCTATCCAGCAGCTCAATCGTAGCTTCAGGAAGGTTCAAATGATATGGAGTTTAAGGGCCCCCACCTCAGTCTCTTTGTCTCTCTGATTCACCCCCCCTTCTATCCAGCAGCTCCAATCCCAGCTTCAGGAAGATTCAGATGATATGGAGTTTAAGGGGCCCCACCTCAATCTCTTTGTCTCTCAGACTCACCCCCTTCTATCCAGGAGCTCCAATCCCAGCTTCAGGAAGGTTCAAATGATATGGATTTTAAGGGCCCCCACCTTAGTCTCCCTTTCTCTCTGACTCACCCCCCACTTCTATCCAGCAGCTCCAATCCCAGCTTCAGGAAGGTTCAAATGATATGGAGTTAAAGGGCCCCCACCTCAGTCTCTTCGTCTTTCTGACTCACCCCCCCCTTCTATCCAGGAGCTCCAATCCCAGCTTCAGGAAGGTTCAAATGATATGGAGTTTAAGGGCCCCCACATCAGTCTCTTTGTCTCTCTGACTCACCCTCCTTCTATCCAGCAGCTATAATCCCAGCTTCAGGAAGGTTCAAATGATATGGAGTTTAAGGGCCCCCACCTCAGTCTCTTTGTCTCTCTGACTCACCCCCCCTTCTATCCAGCAGCTCAATCCTAGCTTCAGGAAGTTTCAAATGATATGGAGTTTAAGGGCCCCCACCTCAGTCTCTTTGTCTCTCTGACTCACCCCCCCTTCTATCCAGCAGCTCAATCCTAGCTTCAGGAAGGTTCAAATGATATGGAGTTTAAGGGCCCCCACCTCAGTCTCTTTGTCTCTCTGACTCACCCCCCCTTCTATCCAACAGCTCCAATCCCAGCTTCAGGAAGGTTCAAATGATATGGAGTTTAAGGGCCCCCACCTCAGTCTCTTTGTCTCTCTGACTCACCCCCCTTCTATCCAGCAGTTCCAATCCGAGCCTCAGGAAGGTTCAAATGATATGGAGTTTAAGGGCCCCACCTTAGTCTCCCTTTCTCTCTGACTCACCCCCCACTTCTATCCAGCAGCTCCAATCCCAGCTTCAGGAAGGGTCAAATGATATGGAGTTTAAGGGCCCCCACCTCAGTTTCTTTGTCTCTCTGACTCACCCCCCCTTCTATCCAGCAGCTCCAATCCCAGCTTCAGGAAGGTTCAAATGATATGGAGTTTAAGGGCCCCAACCTCAGTCTCTTTGTCTCTCTGACTCACCCCCCCTTCTATCCAGCAGCTCAATCCTAGCTTCAGGAAGTTTCAAATGATATGGAGTTTAAGGGCCCCACCTTAGTCTCCCTTCCTCTCTGACTCACCCCCCACTTCTATCCAGCAGCTCCAATCCCAGCTTCAGGAAGGGTCAAATGATATGGAGTTTAAGGGCCCCCACCTCAGTTTCTTTGTCTCTCTGACTCACCCCCCCTTCTATCCAGCAGCTCCAATCCCAGCTTCAGGAAGGTTCAAATGATATGGAGTTTAAGGGCCCCAACCTCAGTCTCTTTGTCTCTCTGACTCACCCCCCCTTCTATCCAGCAGCTCCAATGTCAGCTTCAGGACGGTTCAAATGATACGGAGTTTAAGGGCCCTCACCTCAGTCTCTTTGTCTCTCTGACTCACCCCCCCCTTTCTATCAAGCAGCTCCAATCCCATCTTCCGGAAGGTTCAAATGATATGGAGTTTAAGGGCCCCCACCTCAGTCTCTTTGTCTCTCTGACTCACACCCCCCCCATTCTATCCAGCAGCTCAATCCTAGCTTCAGGAAGGTTCAAATGATATGGAGTTTAAGGGCCCCCACCTCAGTCTCTTTGTCTCTCTGACTCACGCCCCATTCTATCAAGCAGCTCCAATCCCATCTTCCGGAAGGTTCAAATGATATGGAGTTTAAGGGCCCCCACCTCAGTCTCTTTGTCTCTCTGACTCACCCCACACTTCTATCAAGCAGCTCCAATCCCAGCTTCAGGAAGGTTCAAATGATATGGAGTTTAAGGGCCCCCACCTCAGTCTCTTTGTCTCTCTGACTCACCCCCCCCCCCCCCCGTTCTTTCAAAGAAGCTCCAATGCCATCTTCCGGAACGTTCAAATGATATGGAGTTTAAGGGCCCCCACCTCAGTCTCTTTGTCTCTCTGACTCACCCCCCTTCTATCCAGCAGCTCCAATCCCAGCTTCAGGAAGGTTCAAATGATATGTAGTTTATGGGCCCCCACCTCAGTCTCTTTGTCTCTCTGACTCACCCCCCTTCTATCCAGCAGTTCCAATCCCAGCTTCAGGGAGGTTCAAATGATATGGAGTTTAAGAGCCCCCACCTCAGTCTCTTTGTCTCTCTGACTCACGCCCCATTCTATCAAGCAGCTCCAATCCCATCTTCCGGAAGGTTCAAATGATATGGAGTTTAAGGGCCCCCACCTCAGTCTCTTTGTCTCTCTGACTCACCCCACACTTCTATCAAGCAGCTCCAATCCCAGCTTCAGGAAGGTTCAAATGATATGGAGTTTAAGGGCCCCCACCTCAGTCTCTTTGTCTCTCTGACTCACCCCCCCCCCCCGTTCTTTCAAAGAAGCTCCAATGCCATCTTCCGGAACGTTCAAATGATATGGAGTTTAAGGGCCCCCACCTCAGTCTCTTTGTCTCTCTGACTCACCCCCCTTCTATCCAGCAGCTCCAATCCCAGCTTCAGGAAGGTTCAAATGATATGTAGTTTATGGGCCCCCACCTCAGTCTCTTTGTCTCTCTGACTCACCCCCCTTCTATCCAGCAGTTCCAATCCCAGCTTCAGGAAGGTTCAAATGATATGGAGTTTAAGGGCCCCCACCTCAGTCTCTTTGTCTCTCTGACTCCGCCCTCCCCCCGTCTATCCATCAGCTCCAATCCCAGCTTCAGGAAGGTTCAAATGATAGACCCACCTGTTCCAATTAGCCGGCCTGGCCCATTTATAGTCCCATTTATACCTCCTGGCAAATATTTTATCCCGGGATAGTTTTTAGGGGTAGTTTTTTAATGTATTTTTAAATTTTTAAATTTTAAATCTAACTTTAACTATTATTGTACAGCAAAGTATATGTTACCTCCTCCGGCCACACCCAAATTTATTTTATATTTATATTACGTATGTTTATTGCTTTTAATATGACTGTACACTGCCCCGAGTCCCTTCTGGGAGAGGGTGCGGTATAGAAATTAAATAAAAGTTAAAGTTAAAGATATGGAGTTTAAGGGCCCCCACCTCAGTCTCTTTGTCTTTCTGACTCACCCCCCCTTCCATCCAGGAGCTCCAATCCCAGCTTCAGGAAGGTTCAAATGATATGGAGTTTAAGGGCCCCCACCTCAGTCTCTTTGTCTCTCTGACTCACCCCCCGTTCTATCAAGCAGCTCCAATCCCATCTTCCGGAAGGTTCAAATGATATGGAGTTTAAGGGCCCCCACCTCAATCTCTTTGTCTCTCTGACTCACCCCCCACTTCTTTCCAGCAGCTCCAATCCCAGCTTCAGGAAAGTTCAAATGATATTGAGTTTAAGGGACCCCACCTCAATCTCTTTGTCTCTCTGACTCACCCCCCACTTCTTTCCAGCAGCTCCAATCCCAGCTTCAGGAAGGGTCAAATGATATGGAGTTTAAGGGCCCCCACCTCAGTCTCTTTGTCTCTCTGACTCACCCCCCATTCTATCAAGCAGCTCCAATCCCAGCTTCAGGATGGTTCAAATGATACGGAGTTCAAGGGCCCCCACCTCAGTCTCTTTGTCTCTCTGACTCACCCCCCCCCCCCGTTCTATCAAGCAGCTCTAATCCCATCTTCCGGAAGGTTCAAATGATATGGAGTTTAAGGGCCCCCACCTCAGTCTCTTTGTCTTTCTGACTCACCCCCCACTTCTATCCAGCAGCTCCAATCCCAGCTTCAGGAAGGGTCAAATGATATGGAGTTTAAGGGCCCCCATCTCAGTCTCTTTGTCTCTCTGACTCACCCCCCCTTCTATCCAGCAGCTCCAATGCCAGCTTCAGGACGGTTCAAATGATACGGAGTTTAAGGGCCCCCACCTCAGTCTCTTTGTCTCTCTGACTCACCCCCCCCCCCCGTTCTATCAAGCAGCTCTAATCCCATCTTCCGGAAGGTTCAAATGATATGGAGTTTAAGGGCCCCCACCTCGGTCTCTTTGTCTCTCTGACTCACCCCCCACTTCCATCCAGCAGCTCCAATCTTAGCTTCAGGAAGGTTCAAATGATATGGAGTTTAAGGGCCCCCACATTAGTCTCCTTGTCTCTCTCACTCACCCCCCTTCTATCCAGCAGCTCCAATCCCAGCTTCAGGAATGTTCAAATGATATGGAGTTTAAGGGCCCCCACCTCAGTCTCTTTGTCTCTCTGACTCACCCCCCCTTCTATCCAGCAGCTCCAATCCCAGCTTCAGGATGGTTCAAATGATACGGAGTTCAAGGGCCCCCACCTCAGTCTCTTTGTCTCTCTGACTCACCCCCCCCCCCCCGTTCTATCAAGCAGCTCCAATCCCATCTTCCGGAAGGTTCAAATGATATGGAGTTTAAGGGCCCCCACCTCAGTCTCTTTGTCTTTCTGACTCACCCCCCCTTCTATCCAGGAGCTCCAATCCCAGCTTCAGGAAGGTTCAAATGATATGGAGTTTAAGGGCCCCCACCTCTGTCTCTTTGTCTCTCTGACTCACGCCCCCTTCTATCCAGCAGCTCCAATCCCAGCTTCAGGAAGGTTCAAACGATATGGAGTTTAAGGGCCCCCACCTTAGTCTCCCTTTGTCTCTGACTCACACCCCACTTCTATCCAGCAGCTCCAATCCCAGCTTCAGGAAGGGTCAAATGATATGGAGTTTAAGGGCCCCCATCTCAGTCTCTTTGTCTCTCTGACTCACCCCCCCTTCTATCCAGCAGCTCCAATGCCAGCTTCAGGACGGTTCAAATGATATGGAGTTTAAGGGCCCCCACCTCAGTCTCTTTGTCTCTCTGACTCACCCCCCCCCCCCCCCGTTCTATCAAGCAGCTCCAATCCCATCTTCCGGAAGGTTCAAATGATATGGAGTTTAAGGGCCCCCACCTCGGTCTCTTTGTCTCTCTGACTCACCCCCCACTTCCATCCAGCAGCTCCAATCTTAGCTTCAGGAAGGTTCAAATGATATGGAGTTTAAGGGCCCCCACATTAGTCTCCTTGTCTCTCTCACTCACCCCCCTTCTATCCAGCAGCTCCAATCCCAGCTTCAGGAATGTTCAAATGATATGGAGTTTAAGGGCCCCCACCTCAGTCTCTTTGTCTCTCTGACTCACCCCCCCCTTCTATCCAGCAGCTCAATCCTAGCTTCAGGAAGGTTCAAATGATATGGAGTTTAAGGGCCCCCACCTCAGTCTCTTTGTCTCTCTGACTCACCCCCACTTCTATCCAGCAGCTCCAATCCCAGCTTCAGGAAGGTTCAAATGATATGGAGTTTAAGGGTCCCCACCTTAGTCTCCCTTTCTCTCTGACTCACCCCCCGTTCTATCCAGCAGCTCCAATCCCAGCTTCAGGAAGGTTCAAATGATATGGAATTTAAGGGCCCCCACCTCAGTCTCTTTGTCTCTCTGACGCACCCCCCCTTCTATCCAGGAGCTCCAATCCCAGCTTCATGAAGGTTCAAATGGTATGGAGTTTAAGGGCCCCCACCTCAGTCTCTTTGTCTCTCTGATTCACCCCCCCCCCCCGTTCTTTCAAAGAAGCTCCAATGCCATCTTCCGGAATGTTCAAATGATATGGAGTTTAAGGGCCCCCACCTCAGTCTCTTTGTCTCTCTGACTCACCCCCCTTCTATCCAGCAGCTCCAATCCCAGCTTCAGGAAGGTTGAAATGATATGGAGTTTAAGGGCCCCTACCTCAGTCTCTTTGGATCTCTGACTCACCCGCCCACCCACCCCTTCAATCCAGCAGCTCCAATCCCAGCTTCAGGAAGGTTCAAATGATATGGAGTTTAAGGGCCCCCACATTAGTCTCCTTGTCTCTCTCACTCACCCCCCTTCTATCCAGCAGCTCCAATCCCAGCTTCCGGAATTTTCAAATGATATGGAGTTTAAGGGCCCCCACCTCAGTCTCTTTGTCTCTCTGACTCACCCCCCCTTCTATCCAGCAGCTCAATCCTAGCTTCAGGAAGGTTCAAATGATTTGGAGTTTAAGGGCCCCCACCTCAGTCTCTCTGTCTCTCTGACTCACCCCCCCTTCTATCCAGCAGCTCAATCCTAGCTTCAGGAAGTTTCAAATGTTATGGAGTTTAAGGGGCCCCACCTCAGTCTCTTTGTCTCTCTGACTCACCCCCCCCCTTCTATCCAGCAGCTCTAATCCCAGCTTCAGGACGGTTCAAATGATATGCTGTTTAAAGCCCCCCACCTCAGTCTCTTTTGTCTCTCTGAATCACCCCCCTTCTCTCCAGCAGCTTCAATCCCAGCTTCAGGAAGGTTGAAATGATATGGAGTTTAAGGGCCCCCACCTCAGTCTCTTTGTCTCTCTGACTCACCCCCCATTCTATCAAGCAGCTCCAATCCCAGCTTCAGGATGGTTCAAATGATACGGAGTTCAAGGGCCCCCACCTCAGTCTCTTTGTCTCTCTGACTCACCCCCCCCCCGTTCTATCAAGCAGCTCCAATCCCATCTTCCGGAAGGTTCAAATGATATGGAGTTTAAGGGCCCCCACCTCAGTCTCTTTGTCTTTCTGACTCACCCCCCCTTCTATCCAGGAGCTCCAATCCCAGCTTCAGGAAGGTTCAAATGATATGGAGTTTAAGGGCCCCCACCTCAGTCTCTTTGTCTCTCTGACTCACGCCCCCTTCTATCCAGCAGCTCCAATCCCAGCTTCAGGAAGGTTCAAACGATATGGAGTTTAAGGGCCCCCACCTTAGTCTCCCTTTGTCTCTGACTCACCCCCCACTTCTATCCAGCAGCTCCAATCCCAGCTTCAGGAAGGGTCAAATGATATGGAGTTTAAGGGCCCCCATCTCAGTCTCTTTGTCTCTCTGACTCACCCCCCCTTCTATCCAGCAGCTCCAATGCCAGCTTCAGGACGGTTCAAATGATACGGAGTTTAAGGGCCCCCACCTCAGTCTCTTTGTCTCTCTGACTCACCCCCCCCCCCCGTTCTATCAAGCAGCTCCAATCCCATCTTCCGGAAGGTTCAAATGATATGGAGTTTAAGGGCCCCCACCTCGGTCTCTTTGTCTCTCTGACTCACCCCCCACTTCCATCCAGCAGCTCCAATCTTAGCTTCAGGAAGGTTCAAATGATATGGAGTTTAAGGGCCCCCACATTAGTCTCCTTGTCTCTCTCACTCACCCCCCTTCTATCCAGCAGCTCCAATCCCAGCTTCAGGAATGTTCAAATGATATGGAGTTTAAGGGCCCCCACCTCAGTCTCTTTGTCTCTCTGACTCACCCCCCCCTTCTATCCAGCAGCTCCAATCCCAGCTTCAGGATGGTTCAAATGATACGGAGTTCAAGGGCCCCCACCTCAGTCTCTTTGTCTCTCTGACTCACCCCCCCCCCCCCGTTCTATCAAGCAGCTCCAATCCCATCTTCCGGAAGGTTCAAATGATATGGAGTTTAAGGGCCCCCACCTCAGTCTATTTGTCTTTCTGACTCACCCCCCCTTCTATCCAGGAGCTCCAATCCCAGCTTCAGGAAGGTTCAAATGATATGGAGTTTAAGGGCCCCCACCTCTGTCTCTTTGTCTCTCTGACTCACGCCCCCTTCTATCCAGCAGCTCCAATCCCAGCTTCAGGAAGGTTCAAACGATATGGAGTTTAAGGGCCCCCACCTTAGTCTCCCTTTGTCTCTGACTCACCCCCCACTTCTATCCAGCAGCTCCAATCCCAGCTTCAGGAAGGGTCAAATGATATGGAGTTTAAGGGCCCCCATCTCAGTCTCTTTGTCTCTCTGACTCACCCCCCCTTCTATCCAGCAGCTCCAATGCCAGCTTCAGGACGGTTCAAATGATACGGAGTTTAAGGGCCCTCACCTCAGTCTCTTTGTCTCTCTGACTCACCCCCCCCCCCCGTTCTATCAAGCAGCTCCAATCCCATCTTCCGGAAGGTTCAAATGATATGGAGTTTAAGGGCCCCCACCTCGGTCTCTTTGTCTCTCTGACTCACCCCCCACTTCCATCCAGCAGCTCCAATCTTAGCTTCAGGAAGGTTCAAATGATATGGAGTTTAAGGGCCCCCACATTAGTCTCCTTGTCTCTCTCACTCACCCCCCTTCTATCCAGCAGCTCCAATCCCAGCTTCAGGAATGTTCAAATGATATGGAGTTTAAGGGCCCCCACCTCAGTCTCTTTGTCTCTCTGACTCACCCCCCCCCTTCTATCCAGCAGCTCAATCCTAGCTTCAGGAAGGTTCAAATGATATGGAGTTTAAGGGCCCCCACCTCAGTCTCTTTGTCTCTCTGACTCACCCCCACTTCTATCCAGCAGCTCCAATCCCAGCTTCAGGAAGGTTCAAATGATATGGAGTTTAAGGGCCCCCACCTTAGTCTCCCTTTCTCTCTGACTCACCCCCCGTTCTATCCAGCAGCTCCAATCCCAGCTTCAGGAAGGTTCAAATGATATGGAATTTAAGGGCCCCCACCTCAGTCTCTTTGTCTCTCTGACGCACCCCCCCTTCTATCCAGGAGCTCCAATCCCAGCTTCATGAAGGTTCAAATGGTATGGAGTTTAAGGGCCCCCACCTCAGTCTCTTTGTCTCTCTGACTCACGCCCCATTCTATCAAGCAGCTCCAATCCCATCTTCCGGAAGGTTCAAATGATATGGAGTTTAAGGGCCCCCACCTCAGTCTCTTTGTCTCTCTGATTCACCCCCCCCCCGTTCTTTCAAAGAAGCTCCAATGCCATCTTCCGGAATGTTCAAATGATATGGAGTTTAAGGGCCCCCACCTCAGTCTCTTTGTCTCTCTGACTCACCCCCCTTCTATCCAGCAGCTCCAATCCCAGCTTCAGGAAGGTTGAAATGATATGGAGTTTAAGGGCCCCTACCTCAGTCTCTTTGGATCTCTGACTCACCCGCCCACCCACCCCTTCAATCCAGCAGCTCCAATCCCAGCTTCAGGAAGGTTCAAATGATATGGAGTTTAAGGGCCCCCACATTAGTCTCCTTGTCTCTCTCACTCACCCCCCTTCTATCCAGCAGCTCCAATCCCAGCTTCCGGAATTTTCAAATGATATGGAGTTTAAGGGCCCCCACCTCAGTCTCTTTGTCTCTCTGACTCACCCCCCCTTCTATCCAGCAGCTCAATCCTAGCTTCAGGAAGGTTCAAATGATTTGGAGTTTAAGGGCCCCCACCTCAGTCTCTTTGTCTCTCTGACTCACCCCCCCTTCTATCCAGCAGCTCAATCCTAGCTTCAGGAAGTTTCAAATGTTATGGAGTTTAAGGGGCCCCACCTCAGTCTCTTTGTCTCTCTGACTCACCCCCCCCCCTTCTATCCAGCAGCTCCAATCCCAGCTTCAGGAAGGTTCAAATGATATGGAGTTTAAGGGCCCCCACCTCAGTCTCTTTGTCTCTCTGACTCACCCACACTTCTATCCAGCAGCTCCAATCCCAGCTTCAGGAAGGTTCAAATGATAAGGCATTTAAGGGCCCCCACCTCAGTCTCTTTGTCTCTCTGACTCACCCCCCACTTCTATCAATCAGATCCAATCCCAGCTTCAGGAAGGGTGAAATGATATGGAGTTTAAGGGCCCCCACCTTAGTCTCCCTTTCTCTCTGACTCACCCCCCACTTCAATCCAGCAGCTCCAATCCCAGCTTCAGGAAGGTTGAAATGATATGGAGTTTAAGGGCCCCTACCTCAGTCTCTTTGGATCTCTGACTCACCCCCCACTTCAATCCAGCAGCTCCAATCCCAGCTTCAGGAAGGTTCAAATGATATGGAGTTTAAGGGCCCCCACATTAGTCTCCTTGTCTCTCTCACTCACCCCCCTTCTATCCAGCAGCTCCAATCCCAGCTTCCGGAATTTTCAAATGATATGGAGTTTAAGGGCCCCCACCTCAGTCTCTTTGTCTCTCTGACTCACCCCCCCTTCTATCCAGCAGCTCAATCCTAGCTTCAGGAAGGTTCAAATGATTTGGAGTTTAAGGGCCCCCACCTCAGTCTCTTTGTCTCTCTGACTCACCCCCCCTTCTATCCAGCAGCTCAATCCTAGCTTCAGGAAGTTTCAAATGTTATGGAGTTTAAGGGGCCCCACCTCAGTCTCTTTGTCTCTCTGACTCACCCCCCCCTTCTATCCAGCAGCTCTAATCCCAGCTTCAGGACGGTTCAAATGATATGCTGTTTAAAGCCCCCCACCTCAGTCTCTTTTGTCTCTCTGAATCACCCCCCTTCTCTCCAGCAGCTCTAATCCCAGCTTCAGGACGGTTCAAATGATATGCTGTTTAAAGCCCCCCACCTCAGTCTCTTTTGTCTCTCTGAATCACCCCCCATTCTATCAAGCAGCTCCAATGCCAGCTTCAGGACGGTTCAAATGATACGGAGTTTAAGGGCCCCCACCTCAGTCTCTTTGTCTCTCTGACTCACCCCCACCCTTCTATCCAGCAGCTCCAATCCCAGCTTCAGGATGGTTCAAATGATACGGAGTTCAAGGGCCCCCACCTCAGTCTCTTTGTCTCTCTGACTCACCCCCCCCCCCGTTCTATCAAGCAGCTCCAATCCCATCTTCCGGAAGGTTCAAATGATATGGAGTTTAAGGGCCCCCACCTCAGTCTCTTTGTCTTTCTGACTCACCCCCCCTTCTATCCAGGAGCTCCAATCCCAGCTTCAGGAAGGTTCAAATGATATGGAGTTTAAGGGCCCCCACCTCTGACTCTTTGTCTCTCTGACTCACGCCCCCTTCTATCCAGCAGCTCCAATCCCAGCTTCAGGAAGGTTCAAACGATATGGAGTTTAAGGGCCCCCACCTTAGTCTCCCTTTGTCTCTGACTCACCCCCCACTTCTATCCAGCAGCTCCAATCCAAGCTTCAGGAAGGGTCAAATGATATGGAGTTTAAGGGCCCCCATCTCAGTCTCTTTGTCTCTCTGACTCACCCCCCCTTCTATCCAGCAGCTCCAATGCCAGCTTCAGGACGGTTCAAATGATACGGAGTTTAAGGGCCCCCACCTCAGTCTCTTTGTCTCTCTGACTCACCCCCCCGCCCCCGTTCTATCAAGCAGCTCCAATCCCATCTTCCGGAAGGTTCAAATGATATGGAGTTTAAGGGCCCCCACCTCGGTCTCTTTGTCTCTCTGACTCACCCCCCACTTCCATCCAGCAGCTCCAATCTTAGCTTCAGGAAGGTTCAAATGATATGGAGTTTAAGGGCCCCCACATTAGTCTCCTTGTCTCTCTCACTCACCCCCCTTCTATCCAGCAGCTCCAATCCCAGCTTCAGGAATGTTCAAATGATATGGAGTTTAAGGGCCCCCACCTCAGTCTCTTTGTCTCTCTGACTCACCCCCCCCCTTCTATCCAGCAGCTCAATCCTAGCTTCAGGAAGGTTCAAATGATATGGAGTTTAAGGGCCCCCACCTCAGTCTCTTTGTCTCTCTGACTCACCCCCACTTCTATCCAGCAGCTCCAATCCCAGCTTCAGGAAGGTTCAAATGATATGGAGTTTAAGGGCCCCCACCTTAGTCTCCCTTTCTCTCTGACTCACCCCCCGTTCTATCCAGCAGCTCCAATCCCAGCTTCAGGAAGGTTCAAATGATATGGAATTTAAGGGCCCCCACCTCAGTCTCTTTGTCTCTGTGACGCACCCCCCCTTCTATCCAGGAGCTCCAATCCCAGCTTCATGAAGGTTCAAATGGTATGGAGTTTAAGGGCCCCCACCTCAGTCTCTTTGTCTCTCTGACTCACGCCCCATTCTATCAAGCAGCTCCAATCCCATCTTCCGGAAGGTTCAAATGATATGGAGTTTAAGGGCCCCCACCTCAGTCTCTTTGTCTCTCTGATTCACCCCCCCCCCCGTTCTTTCAAAGAAGCTCCAATGCCATCTTCCGGAATGTTCAAATGATATGGAGTTTAAGGGCCCCCACCTCAGTCTCTTTGTCTCTCTGACTCACCCCCCTTCTATCCAGCAGCTCCAATCCCAGCTTCAGGAAGGTTGAAATGATATGGAGTTTAAGGGCCCCTACCTCAGTCTCCTTGGATCTCTGACTCACCCGCCCACCCACCCCTTCTATCCAGCAGCTCCAATCCCAGCTTCCGGAATTTTCAAATGATATGGAGTTTAAGGGCCCCCACCTCAGTCTCTTTGTCTCTCTGACTCACCCCCCCTTCTATCCAGCAGCTCAATCCTAGCTTCAGGAAGGTTCAAATGATTTGGAGTTTAAGGGCCCCCACCTCAGTCTCTTTGTCTCTCTGACTCACCCCCCCTTCTATCCAGCAGCTCAATCCTAGCTTCAGGAAGTTTCAAATGTTATGGAGTTTAAGGGGCCCCACCTCAGTCTCTTTGTCTCTCTGACTCACCCCCCCCTTCTATCCAGCAGCTCCAATCCCAGCTTCAGGAAGGTTCAAATGATATGGAGTTTAAGGGCCCCCACCTCAGTCTCTTTGTCTCTCTGACTCACCCACACTTCTATCCAGCAGCTCCAATCCCAGCTTCAGGAAGGTTCAAATGATAAGGAATTTAAGGGCCCCCACCTCAGTCTCTTTGTCTCTCTGACTCACCCCCCACTTCTATCAATCAGCTCCAATCCCAGCTTCAGGAAGGGTGAAATGATATGGAGTTTAAGGGCCCCCACCTTAGTCTCCCTTTCTCTCTGACTCACCCCCCACTTCAATCCAGCAGCTCCAATCCCAGCTTCAGAAAGGGTCAAATGATATGGAGTTTAAGGGTCCCCACCTCAGTCTCTTTGTCTCTCTGACTCACCCCCCGTTCTATCCAGCAGCTCCAATCCCAGTTTCAGGAAGGTTCAAATGATATGGAGTTTAAGGGCCCCCACCTCAGTCTCTTTGTCTCTCTGACTCACCCGCCCCCCCCGTTCTATCAAGCAGCTCCAATCCCATCTTCCGGAAGGTTCAAATGATATGGAGTTTAAGGGCCCCCACCTCAGTCTCTTTGTCTCTCTCACTCACCCCCCTTCTATCCAGCAGCTACAATCCCAGCTTCAGGAATGTTCAAATGATATGGAGTTTAAGGGCCCCCACCTCAGTCTCTTTGTCTCTCTGACTCACCCCCCCCTTCTATCCAGCAGCTCAATCCTAGCTTCAGGAATGTTCAAATGATATGGAGTTTAAGGGCCCCCACCTCAGTCTCTTTGTCTCTCTGACTCACCCCCCCCCCTTCTATCCAGCAGCTCAATCCTAGCTTCAGGAAGGTTCAAATGATATGGAGTTTAAGGGCCCCCACCTTAGTCTCCCTTTCTCCCTGACTCACCCCCCCGTTCTATCCAGCAGCTCCAATACCAGCTTCAGGAAGGTTCAAATGATATGGAAATTAAGGGCCCCCACCTCAGTCTCTTTGTCTCTCTGACTCACCCCCCCTTCTATCCAGGAGCTCCAATCCCAGCTTCAGGAAGGTTCAAATGATATGGAGTTTAAGGGCCCCCACCTCAGTCTCTTTGTCTCTCTGACTCACCCCCCCGTTCCATCAAGCAGCTCCAATCCCATCTTCCGGAAGGTTCAAATGATATGGAGTTTAAGGGCCCCCACATCAGTCTCTTTGTCTCTCTGACTCACCCCCCACTTCCATTCAGCAGCTCCAATCTTAGCTTCAGGAAGGTTCAAATGAAATGGAGTTTAAGGGCCCCCACCTCAGTCTCTTTGTCTCTCTGACTCACGCCCCATTCTATCCAGCAGCTCAATCCTAGCTTCAGGAAGGTTCAAATGATATGGAGTTTAAGGGCCCCCACCTCAGTCTCTTTGGATCTCTGACTCACCCGCCCACCCACCCATTCAATCCAGCAGCTCCAATCACAGCTTCAGGAAGGTTCAAATGATATGGAGTTTAAGGGCCTCCACCTCAGTCTCTTTGTCTCTCTGACTCACCCCCCTTCTATCCAGCAGTTCCAATCCGAGCCTCAGGAAGGTTCAAATTATATGGAGTTTAAGGGCCCCACCTTAGTCTCCCTTTCTCTCTGACTCACCCCCCACTTCTATCCAGCAGCTCCAATCCCAGCTTCAGGAAGGGTCAAATGATATGGAGTTTAAGGGCCCCCACCTCAGTTTCTTTGTCTCTCTGACTCACCCCCCCCTTTCTATCAAGCAGCTCCAATCCCATCTTCCGGAAGGTTCAAATGATATGGAGTTTAAGGGCCCCCACCTCAGTCTCTTTGTCTCTCTGACTCATCCCCCACTTCTATCCAGCAGCTCCAATCTTAGCTTCAGGAAGGTTCAAATGATATGGAGTTTAAGGGCCCCCAACTCAGTCTCTTTGTCTCTCTGACTCACCCCCCCCCTATTCTATCCAGCAGCTCAATCGTAGCTTCAGGAAGGTTCAAATGATATGGAGTTTAAGGGCCCCCACCTCAGTCTCTTTGTCTCTCTGACTCACCCCCCCTTCTATCCAGCAGCTCCAATCCCAGCTTCAGGAAGATTCAGATGAAATGGAGTTTAAGGGGCCCCACCTCAATCTCTTTGTCTCTCAGACTCACCCCCTTCTATCCAGGAGCTCCAATCCCAGCTTCAGGAAGGTTCAAATGATATGGATTTTAAGGGCCCCCACCTTAGTCTCCCTTTCTCTCTGACTCACCCCCCACTTCTATCCAGCAGCTCCAATCCCAGCTTCAGGAAGGTTCAAATGATATGGAGTTAAAGGGCCCCCACCTCAGTCTCTTTGTCTTTCTGACTCACCCCCCCCTTCTATCCAGGAGCTCCAATCCCAGCTTCAGGAAGGTTCAAATGATATGGAGTTTAAGGGCCCCCACATCAGTCTCTTTGTCTCTCTGACTCACCCTCCTTCTATCCAGCAGCTATAATCCCAGCTTCAGGAAGGTTCAAATGATGTGGAGTTTAAGGGCCCCCACCTCAGTCTCTTTGTCTCTCTGACTCACCCCCCACTTCTATCCAGCAGTTCCAATCCCAGCTTCAGGAAGGTTCAAATGATATGGAGTTTAAGGGCCCCCACCTCAGTCTTTTTGTCTCTCTGACTCACCCCCCCTTCTATCCAGCAGCTCAATCCTAGCTTCAGGAAGTTTCAAATGATATGGAGTTTAAGGGCCCCCACCTCAGTCTCTTTGTCTCTCTGACTCACCCCCCCCTTCTATCCAGCAGCTCAATCCTAGCTTCAGGAAGGTTCAAATGATATGGAGTTTAAGGGCCCCCACCTCAGTCTCTTTGTCTCTCTGACTCACCCCCCCTTCTATCCAACAGCTCCAATCCCAGCTTCAGGAAGGTTCAAATGATATGGAGTTTAAGGGCCTCCACCTCAGTCTCTTTGTCTCTCTGACTCACCCCCCTTCTATCCAGCAGTTCCAATCCGAGCCTCAGGAAGGTTCAAATTATATGGAGTTTAAGGGCCCCACCTTAGTCTCCCTTTCTCTCTGACTCACCCCCCACTTCTATCCAGCAGCTCCAATCCCAGCTTCAGGAAGGGTGAAATGATATGGAGTTTAAGGGCCCCCACCTCAGTTTCTTTGTCTCTCTGACTCACCCCCCCCCTTTCTATCAAGCAGCTCCAATCCCATCTTCCGGAAGGTTCAAATGATATGGAGTTTAAGGGCCCCCACCTCAGTCTCTTTGTCTCTCTGACTCATCCCCCACTTCTATCCAGCAGCTCCAATCTTAGCTTCAGGAAGGTTCAAATGATATGGAGTTTAAGGGCCCCCAACTCAGTCTCTTTGTCTCTCTGACTCACCCCCCCCCTATTCTATCCAGCAGCTCAATCGTAGCTTCAGGAAGGTTCAAATGATATGGAGTTTAAGGGCCCCCACCTCAGTCTCTTTGTCTCTCTGACTCACCCCCCCTTCTATCCAGCAGCTCCAATCCCAGCTTCAGGAAGATTCAGATGAAATGGAGTTTAAGGGGCCCCACCTCAATCTCTTTGTCTCTCAGACTCACCCCCTTCTATCCAGGAGCTCCAATCCCAGCTTCAGGAAGGTTCAAATGATATGGATTTTAAGGGCCCCCACCTTAGTCTCCCTTTCTCTCTGACTCACCCCCCACTTCTATCCAGCAGCTCCAATCCCAGCTTCAGGAAGGTTCAAATGATATGGAGTTAAAGGGCCCCCACCTCAGTCTCTTTGTCTTTCTGACTCACCCCCCCTTCTATCCAGGAGCTCCAATCCCAGCTTCAGGAAGGTTCAAATGATATGGAGTTTAAGGGCCCCCACATCAGTCTCTTTGTCTCTCTGACTCACCCTCCTTCTATCCAGCAGCTATAATCCCAGCTTCAGGAAGGTTCAAATGATGTGGAGTTTAAGGGCCCCCACCTCAGTCTCTTTGTCTCTCTGACTCACCCCCCACTTCTATCCAGCAGTTCCAATCCCAGCTTCAGGAAGGTTCAAATGATATGGAGTTTAAGGGCCCCCACCTCAGTCTTTTTGTCTCTCTGACTCACCCCCCCTTCTATCCAGCAGCTCAATCCTAGCTTCAGGAAGTTTCAAATGATATGGAGTTTAAGGGCCCCCACCTCAGTCTCTTTGTCTCTCTGACTCACCCCCCCTTCTATCCAGCAGCTCAATCCTAGCTTCAGGAAGGTTCAAATGATATGGAGTTTAAGGGCCCCCACCTCAGTCTCTTTGTCTCTCTGACTCACCCCCCCTTCTATCCAACAGCTCCAATCCCAGCTTCAGGAAGGTTCAAATGATATGGAGTTTAAGGGCCCCCACCTCAGTCTCTTTGTCTCTCTGACTCACCCCCCTTCTATCCAGCAGTTCCAATCCGAGCCTCAGGAAGGTTCAAATGATATGGAGTTTAAGGGCCCCACCTTAGTCTCCCTTTCTCTCTGACTCACCCCCCACTTCTATCCAGCAGCTCCAATCCCAGCTTCAGGAAGGGTCAAATGATATGGAGTTTAAGGGCCCCCACCTCAGTTTCTTTGTCTCTCTGACTCACCCCCCCTTCTATCCAGCAGCTCCAATCCCAGCTTCAGGAAGGTTCAAATGATATGGAGTTTAAGGGCCCCAACCTCAGTCTCTTTGTCTCTCTGACTCACCCCCCCCCCTTCTATCCAGCAGCTCCAATGTCAGCTTCAGGACGGTTCAAATAATACGGAGTTTAAGGGCCCTCACCTCAGTCTCTTTGTCTCTCTGACTCACCCCCCCCTTTCTATCAAGCAGTTCCAATCCCAGCTTCAGGAAGGTTCAAATGATATGGAGTTTAAGGGCCCCCAGTTTAGTCTCCCTTTCTCTCTGACACCCCCCCCACTTCTATCCAGCAGCTCCAATCCCAGCTTCAGGAAGGGTCAAATGATATGGAGTTTAAGGGCCCCCACCTCAGTTTCTTTGTCTCTCTGACTCACCCCCCCTTCTATCCAGCAGCTCCAATCCCAGCTTCAGGAAGATTCAGATGATATGGAGTTTAAGGGGCCCCACCTCAATCTCTTTGTCTCTCAGAATCACCCCCTTCTATCCAGGAGCTCCAATCCCAGCTTCAGGAAGGTTCAAATGATATGGATTTTAAGGGCCCCCACCTTAGTCTCCCTTTCTCTCTGACTCACCCCCCACTTCTATCCAGCAGCTCCAATCCCAGCTTCAGGAAGGTTCAAATGATATGGAGTTTAAGGGCCCCCACCTCAGTCTCTTTGTCTCTCTGACTCACCCCCCCTTCTATCCAGCAGCTCCAATCCCAGCTTCAGGAAGATTCAGATGATATGGAGTTTAAGGGGCCCCACCTCAATCTCTTTGTCTCTCAGACTCACCCCCTTCTATCCAGGAGCTCCAATCCCAGCTTCAGGAAGGTTCAAATGATATGGATTTTAAGGGCCCCCACCTTAGTCTCCCTTTCTCTCTGACTCACCCCCCACTTCTATCCAGCAGCTCCAATCCCAGCTTCAGGAAGGTTCAAATGATATGGAGTTTAAGGGCCCACACCTCAGTCTCTTTGTCTCTCTGACTCACCCCCCCCCCCTTCTATCCAGCAGCTCAATCCTAGCTTCAGGAAGTTTCAAATGATATGGAGTTTAAGGGCCCCCACCTCAGTCTCTTTGTCTCTCTGACTCACCCCCCCTTCTATCCAGCAGCTCAATCCTAGCTTCAGGAAGGTTCAAATGATATGGAGTTTAAGGGCCCCCACCTCAGTCTCTTTGGATCTCTGACTCACCCGCCCACCCACCCCTTCAATCCAGCAGCTCCAATCCCAGCTTCAGGAAGGTTCAAATGATATGGAGTTTAAGGGCCTCCACCTCAGTCTCTTTGTCTCTCTGACTCACCCCCCTTCTATCCAGCAGTTCCAATCCGAGCCTCAGGAAGGGTCAAATGATATGGAGTTTAAGGGCCCCCACCTCAGTTTCTTTGTCTCTCTGACTCACCCCCCCTTTCTATCAAGCAGCTCCAATCCCATCTTCCGGAAGGTTCAAATGATATGGAGTTTAAGGGCCCCCACCTCAGTCTCTTTGTCTCTCTGACTCATCCCCCACTTCTATCCAGCAGCTCCAATCTTAGCTTCAGGAAGGTTCAAATGATATGGAGTTTAAGGGCCCCCAACTCAGTCTCTTTGTCTCTCTGACTCACCCCCCCCCCCATTCTATCCAGCAGCTCAATCCTAGCTTCAGGAAGGTTCAAATGATATGGAGTTTAAGGGCCCCCACCTCAGTCTCTTTGTCTCTCTGACTCACCCCCCCTTCTATCCAGCAGCTCCAATCCCAGCTTCAGGAAGATTCAGATGATATGGAGTTTAAGGGGCCCCACCTCAATCTCTTTGTCTCTCAGACTCACCCCCTTCTATCCAGGAGCTCCAATCCCAGCTTCAGGAAGGTTCAAATGATATGGATTTTAAGGGCCCCCACCTTAGTCTCCCTTTCTCTCTGACTCACCCCCCACTTCTATCCAGCAGCTCCAATCCCAGCTTCAGGAAGGTTCAAATGATATGGAGTTAAAGGGCCCCCACCTCAGTCTCTTTGTCTTTCTGACTCACCCCCCCTTCTATCCAGGAGCTCAAATCCCAGCTTCAGGAAGGTTCAAATGATATGGAGTTTAAGGGCCCCCACATCAGTCTCTTTGTCTCTCTGACTCACCCTCCTTCTATCCAGCAGCTATAATCCCAGCTTCGGGAAGGTTCAAATGATATGGAGTTTAAGGGCCCCCACCTCAGTTTCTTTGTCTCTCTGACTCACCCCCCCTTCTATCCAGCAGCTCCAATCCCAGCTTCAGGAAGATTCAGATGATATGGAGTTTAAGGGGCCCCACCTCAATCTCTTTGTCTCTCAGAATCACCCCCTTCTATCCAGGAGCTCCAATCCCAGCTTCAGGAAGGTTCAAATGATATGGATTTTAAGGGCCCCCACCTTAGTCTCCCTTTCTCTCTGACTCACCCCCCACTTCTATCCAGCAGCTCCAATCCCAGCTTCAGGAAGGTTCAAATGATATGGAGTTTAAGGGCCCCCACCTCAGTCTCTTTGTCTCTCTGACTCACCCCCCCTTCTATCCAGCAGCTCCAATCCCAGCTTCAGGAAGATTCAGATGATATGGAGTTTAAGGGGCCCCACCTCAATCTCTTTGTCTCTCAGACTCACCCCCTTCTATCCAGGAGCTCCAATCCCAGCTTCAGGAAGGTTCAAATGATATGGATTTTAAGGGCCCCCACCTTAGTCTCCCTTTCTCTCTGACTCACCCCCCACTTCTATCCAGCAGCTCCAATCCCAGCTTCAGGAAGGTTCAAATGATATGGAGTTTAAGGGCCCCCACCTCAGTCTCTTTGTCTCTCTGACTCACCCCCCCTTCTATCCAGCAGCTCAATCCTAGCTTCAGGAAGGTTCAAATGATATGGAGTTTAAGGGCCCCCACCTCAGTCTCTTTGGATCTCTGACTCACCCGCCCACCCACCCCTTCAATCCAGCAGCTCCAATCCCAGCTTCAGGAAGGTTCAAATGATATGGAGTTTAAGGGCCTCCACCTCAGTCTCTTTGTCTCTCTGACTCACCCCCCTTCTATCCAGCAGTTCCAATCCGAGCCTCAGGAAGGGTCAAATGATATGGAGTTTAAGGGCCCCCACCTCAGTTTCTTTGTCTCTCTGACTCACCCCCCCTTTCTATCAAGCAGCTCCAATCCCATCTTCCGGAAGGTTCAAATGATATGGAGTTTAAGGGACCCCACCTCAGTCTCTTTGTCTCTCTGACTCATCCCCCACTTCTATCCAGCAGCTCCAATCTTAGCTTCAGGAAGGTTCAAATGATATGGAGTTTAAGGGCCCCCAACTCAGTCTCTTTGTCTCTCTGACTCACCCCCCCCCCCATTCTATCCAGCAGCTCAATCCTAGCTTCAGGAAGGTTCAAATGATATGGAGTTTAAGGGCCCCCACCTCAGTCTCTTTGTCTCTCTGACTCACCCCCCCTTCTATCCAGCAGCTCCAATCCCAGCTTCAGGAAGATTCAGATGATATGGAGTTTAAGGGGCCCCACCTCAATCTCTTTGTCTCTCAGACTCACCCCCTTCTATCCAGGAGCTCCAATCCCAGCTTCAGGAAGGTTCAAATGATATGGATTTTAAGGGCCCCCACCTTAGTCTCCCTTTCTCTCTGACTCACCCCCCACTTCTATCCAGCAGCTCCAATCCCAGCTTCAGGAAGGTTCAAATGATATGGAGTTAAAGGGCCCCCACCTCAGTCTCTTTGTCTTTCTGACTCACCCCCCCTTCTATCCAGGAGCTCAAATCCCAGCTTCAGGAAGGTTCAAATGATATGGAGTTTAAGGGCCCCCACATCAGTCTCTTTGTCTCTCTGACTCACCCTCCTTCTATCCAGCAGCTATAATCCCAGCTTCGGGAAGGTTCAAATGATATGGAGTTTAAGGGCCCCCATCTCAGTCTCTTTGTCTCTCTGACTCACCCCCCACTTCTATCCAGCAGTTCCAATCCCAGCTTCAGGAAGGTTCAAATGATATGGAGTTTAAGGGCCCCCACCTCAGTCTTTTTGTCTCTCTGACTCACCCCCCCTTCTACCCAGCAGCTCAATCCTAGCTTCAGGAAGTTTCAAATGATATGGAGTTTAAGGGCCCCCACCTCAGTCTCTTTGTCTCTCTGACTCACCCCCCCTTCTATCCAGCAGCTCAATCCTAGCTTCAGGAAGGTTCAAATGATATGGAGTTTAAGGGCCCCCACCTCAGTCTCTTTGTCTCTCTGACTCACCTCCCCCTTCTATCCAACAGCTCCAATCCCAGCTTCAGGAAGGTTCAAATGATATGGAGTTTAAGGGCCCCCACCTCAGTCTCTTTGTCTCTCTGACTCACCCCCTTCTATCCAGCAGTTCCAATCCGAGCCTCAGGAAGGTTCAAATGATATGGAGTTTAAGGGCCCCACCTTAGTCTCCCTTTCTCTCTGACTCACCCCCCCTTCTATCCAGCAGCTCCAATCCCAGCTTCAGGAAGGTTCAAATGATATGGAGTTTAAGGGCCCCAACCTCAGTCTCTTTGTCTCTCTGACTCACCCCCCCTTCTATCCAGCAGCTCCAATGTCAGCTTCAGGACGGTTCAAATGATACGGAGTTTAAGGGCCCTCACCTCAGTCTCTTTGTCTCTCTGACTCACCCCCCCTTTCTATCAAGCAGCTCCAATCCCATCTTCCGGAAGGTTCAAATGATATGGAGTTTAAGGGCCCCCAACTCAGTCTCTTTGTCTCTCTGACTCACCCCCCCCCATTCTATCCAGCAGCTCAATCCTAGCTTCAGGAAGGTTCAAATGATATGGAGTTTTAGGGCCCCCACCTCTGTCTCTTTGTCTCTCTGACTCCGCCCTCCCCCCCGTCTATCCAGCAGCTCTAATCCCAGCTTCAGGAAGGTTCAAATGATATGGAGTTTAAGGGCCCCCACCTCAGTCTCTTTGTCTCTCTGACTCACCCCCCCTTCTATCCAGCAGCTCAATCCTAGCTTCACGAAGGTTCAAATGATATGGAGTTTAAGGGCCCCCACCTCAGTCTCTTTGTCTCTCTGACTCACCCCCCCCTTCTATCCAGCAGCTCCAATCCCAGCTTCAGGAAGATTCAGATGATATGGAGTTTAAGGGGCCCCACCTCAATCTCTTTGTCTCTCAGACTCACCCCCTTCTATCCAGGAGCTCCAATCCCAGCTTCAGGAAGGTTCAAATGATATGGATTTTAAGGGCCCCCACCTTAGTCTCCCTTTCTCTCTGACTCACCCCCCACTTCTATCCAGCAGCTCCAATCCCAGCTTCAGGAAGGTTCAAATGATATGGAGTTTAAGGGCCCCCACCTCAGTCTCTTTGTCTTTCTGACTCACCCCCCCTTCTATCCAGGAGCTCCAATCCCAGCTTCAGGAAGGTTCAAATGATATGGAGTTTAAGGGCCCCCACATCAGTCTCTTTGTCTCTCTGACTCACCCTCCTTCTATCCAGCAGCTATAATCCCAGCTTCAGGAAGGTTCAAATGATATGGAGTTTAAGGGCCCCCACCTCAGTCTCTTTGTCTCTCTGACTCACCCCCCTTCTATCTAGCAGTTCCAATCCGAGCCTCAGGAAGGTTCAAATGATATGGAGTTTAAGGGCCCCACCTTAGTCTCCCTTTCTCTCTGACTCACCCCCCACTTCTATCCAGCAGGTCCAATCCCAGCTTCAGGAAGGGTCAAATGATATGGAGTTTAAGGGCCCCCACCTCAGTTTCTTTGTCTCTCTGACTCACCCCCCCTTCTATCCAGCAGCTCCAATCCCAGCTTCAGGAAGGTTCAAATGATATGGAGTTTAAGGGCCCCAACCTCAGTCTCTTTGTCTCTCTGACTCACCCCCCCCTTCTATCCAGCAGCTCCAATGTCAGCTTCAGGACGGTTCAAATGATACGGAGTTTAAGGGCCCTCACCTCAGTCTCTTTGTCTCTCTGACTCACCCCCCCCCTTTCTATCAAGCAGCTCCAATCCCATCTTCCGGAAGGTTCAAATGATATGGAGTTTAAGGGCCTCCACCTCAGTCTCTTTGTCTCTCTGACTCATCCCCCACTTCTATCCAGCATCTCCAATCTTAGCTTCAGGAAGGTTCAAATGATATGGAGTTTAAGGGCCCCCAACTCAGTCTCTTTGTCTCTCTGACTCACCCCCCCCCCCCATTCTATCCAGCAGCTCAATCCTAGCTTCAGGAAGGTTCAAATGATATGGAGTTTTAGGGCCCCCACCTCAGTCTCTTTGTCTCTCTGACTCCGCCCTCCCCCCCGTCTATCCAGCAGCTCTAATACCAGCTTCAGGAAGGTTCAAATGATATGGAGTTTAAGGGCCCCCACCTCAGTCTCTTTGTCTCTCTGACTCACCCCCCCTTCTATCCAGCAGCTCCAATCCCAGCTTCAGGAAGATTCAGATGATATGGAGTTTAAGGGGCCCCACCTCAATCTCTTTGTCTCTCAGACTCACCCCCTTCTATCCAGGAGCTCCAATCCCAGCTTCAGGAAGGTTCAAATGATATGGATTTTAAGGGCCCCCACCTTAGTCTCCCTTTCTCTCTGACTCACCCCCCACTTCTATCCAGGAGCTCCAATCCCAGCTTCAGGAAGGTTCAAATGATATGGAGTTTAAGGGCCCCCACCTCAGTCTCTTTGTCTCTCTGACTCACCCCCCCTTCTATCCAGCAGTTCCAATCCCAGTTTCAGGAAGGTTCAAATGATATGAAATTTATGGGCCCCCACCTCAGTCTCTTTGTCTCTCTGACTCACCCCCCTTCTATCCAGCAGTTCCAATCCGAGCCTCAGGAAGGTTCAAATGATATGGAGTTTAAGGGCCCCCACCTTAGTCTCCCTTTCTCTCTGACTCACCCCCCACTTCTATCCAGCAGCTCCAATCCCAGCTTCAGGAAGGGTCAAATGATATGGAGTTTAAGGGCCCCCACCTCAGTTTCTTTGTCTCTCTGACTCACCCCCCCTTCTATCCAGCAGCTCCAATCCCAGCTTCAGGAAGATTCAGATGATATGGAGTTTAAGGGGCCCCACCTCAATCTCTTTGTCTCTCAGACTCACCCCCTTCTATCCAGGAGCTCCAATCCCAGCTTCAGGAAGGTTCAAATGATATGGATTTTAAGGGCCCCCACCTTAGTCTCCCTTTCTCTCTGACTCACCCCCCCACTTCTATCCAGCAGCTCCAATCCCAGCTTCAGGAAGGTTCAAATGATATGGAGTTTAAGGGCCCCCACCTCAGTCTCTTTGTCTCTCTGACTCACCCCCCCTTCTATCCAGCAGCTCCAATCCCAGCTTCAGGAAGATTCAGATGATATGGAGTTAAAGGGCCCCCACCTCAGTCTCTTTGTCTCTCTGACTCACCCCCCCTTCTATCCAGCAGCTCAATTCTAGCTTCAGGAAGGTTCAAATGATATGGAGTTTAAGGGCCCCCACCTCAGTCTCTTTGGATCTCTGACTCACCCGCTCACCCACCCCTTCAATCCAGCAGCTCCAATCACAGCTTCAGGAAGGTTCAAATGATATGGAGTTTAAGGGCCTCCAGCTCAGTCTCTTTGTCTCTCTGAGTCACCCCCCTTCTATCCAGCAGTTCCAATCCGAGCCTCAGGAAGGTTCAAATGATATGGAGTTTAAGGGCCCCCACCTCAGTCTCTTTGTCTCTCTGACTCACCCCCCCTTCTATCCAGCAGTTCCAATCCGAGCCTCAGGAAGGTTCAAATGATATGGAGTTTAAGGGCCCCCACCTTAGTCTCCCTTTCTCTCTGACTCACCCCCCACTTCTATCCAGTAGCTCCAATCCCAGCTTCAGGAAGGTTCAAATGATATGGAGTTTAAGGGCCCCCACCTCAGTCTTTTTGTCTCTCTGACTCACCCCCCCTTCTACCCAGCAGCTCAATCCTAGCTTCAGGAAGTTTCAAATGATATGGAGTTTAAGGGCCCCCACCTCAGTCTCTTTGTCTCTCTGACTCACCCCCCCTTCTATCCAGCAGCTCAATCCTAGCTTCAGGAAGGTTCAAATGATATGGAGTTTAAGGGCCCCCACCTCAGTCTCTTTGTCTCTCTGACTCACCCCCCCCTTCTATCCAACAGCTCCAATCCCAGCTTCAGGAAGGTTCAAATGATATGGAGTTTAAGGGCCCCCACCTCAGTCTCTTTGTCTCTCTGACTCACCCCCTTCTATCCAGCAGTTCCAATCCGAGCCTCAGGAAGGTTCAAATGATATGGAGTTTAAGGGCCCCACCTTAGTCTCCCTTTCTCTCTGACTCACCCCCCACTTCTATCCAGCAGCTCCAATCCCAGCTTCAGGAAGGGTCAAATGATATGGAGTTTAAGGGCCCCCACCTCAGTTTCTTTGTCTCTCTGACTCACCCCCCCTTCTATCCAGCAGCTCCAATCCCAGCTTCAGGAAGGTTCAAATGATATGGAGTTTAAGGGCCCCAACCTCAGTCTCTTTGTCTCTCTGACTCACCCCCCCTTCTATCCAGCAGCTCCAATGTCAGCTTCAGGACGGTTCAAATGATACGGAGTTTAAGGGCCCTCACCTCAGTCTCTTTGTCTCTCTGACTCACCCCCCCTTTCTATCAAGCAGCTCCAATCCCATCTTCCGGAAGGTTCAAATGATATGGAGTTTAAGGGCCCCCAACTCAGTCTCTTTGTCTCTCTGACTCACCCCCCCCCCCCCATTCTATCCAGCAGCTCAATCCTAGCTTCAGGAAGGTTCAAATGATATGGAGTTTTAGGGCCCCCACCTCAGTCTCTTTGTCTCTCTGACTCCGCCCTCCCCCCCGTCTATCCAGCAGCTCTAATACCAGCTTCAGGAAGGTTCAAATGATATGGAGTTTAAGGGCCCCCACCTCAGTCTCTTTGTCTCTCTGACTCACCCCCCCTTCTATCCAGCAGCTCCAATCCCAGCTTCAGGAAGATTCAGATGATATGGAGTTTAAGGGGCCCCACCTCAATCTCTTTGTCTCTCAGACTCTCCCCCTTCTATCCAGGAGCTCCAATCCCAGCTTCAGGAAGGTTCAAATGATATGGATTTTAAGGGCCCCCATCTCAGTCTCTTTGTCTCTCTGACTCACCCCCCACTTCTATCCAGCAGTTCCAATCCCAGCTTCAGGAAGGTTCAAATGATATGGAGTTTAAGGGCCCCCACCTCAGTCTCTTTGTCTCTCTGACTCACCCCCCCTTCTATCCAGCAGCTCAATCCTAGCTTCACGAAGGTTCAAATGATATGGAGTTTAAGGGCCCCCACCTCAGTCTCTTTGTCTCTCTGACTCACCCCCCCCTTCTATCCAGCAGCTCCAATCCCAGCTTCAGGAAGATTCAGATGATATGGAGTTTAAGGGGCCCCACCTCAATCTCTTTGTCTCTCAGACTCACCCCCTTCTATCCAGGAGCTCCAATCCCAGCTTCAGGAAGGTTCAAATGATATGGATTTTAAGGGCCCCCACCTTAGTCTCCCTTTCTCTCTGACTCACCCCCCACTTCTATCCAGCAGCTCCAATCCCAGCTTCAGGAAGGTTCAAATGATATGGAGTTTAAGGGCCCCCACCTCAGTCTCTTTGTCTTTCTGACTCACCCCCCCTTCTATCCAGGAGCTCCAATCCCAGCTTCAGGAAGGTTCAAATGATATGGAGTTTAAGGGCCCCCACATCAGTCTCTTTGTCTCTCTGACTCACCCTCCTTCTATCCAGCAGCTATAATCCCAGCTTCAGGAAGGTTCAAATGATATGGAGTTTAAGGGCCCCCACCTCAGTCTCTTTGTCTCTCTGACTCACCCCCCTTCTATCTAGCAGTTCCAATCCGAGCCTCAGGAAGGTTCAAATGATATGGAGTTTAAGGGCCCCACCTTAGTCTCCCTTTCTCTCTGACTCACCCCCCACTTCTATCCAGCAGGTCCAATCCCAGCTTCAGGAAGGGTCAAATGATATGGAGTTTAAGGGCCCCCACCTCAGTTTCTTTGTCTCTCTGACTCACCCCCCCTTCTATCCAGCAGCTCCAATCCCAGCTTCAGGAAGGTTCAAATGATATGGAGTTTAAGGGCCCCAACCTCAGTCTCTTTGTCTCTCTGACTCACCCCCCCCTTCTATCCAGCAGCTCCAATGTCAGCTTCAGGACGGTTCAAATGATACGGAGTTTAAGGGCCCTCACCTCAGTCTCTTTGTCTCTCTGACTCACCCCCCCCCCTTTCTATCAAGCAGCTCCAATCCCATCTTCCGGAAGGTTCAAATGATATGGAGTTTAAGGGCCTCCACCTCAGTCTCTTTGTCTCTCTGACTCATCCCCCACTTCTATCCAGCATCTCCAATCTTAGCTTCAGGAAGGTTCAAATGATATGGAGTTTAAGGGCCCCCAACTCAGTCTCTTTGTCTCTCTGACTCACCCCCCCCCCCCATTCTATCCAGCAGCTCAATCCTAGCTTCAGGAAGGTTCAAATGATATGGAGTTTTAGGGCCCCCACCTCAGTCTCTTTGTCTCTCTGACTCCGCCCTCCCCCCCGTCTATCCAGCAGCTCTAATACCAGCTTCAGGAAGGTTCAAATGATATGGAGTTTAAGGGCCCCCACCTCAGTCTCTTTGTCTCTCTGACTCACCCCCCCTTCTATCCAGCAGCTCCAATCCCAGCTTCAGGAAGATTCAGATGATATGGAGTTTAAGGGGCCCCACCTCAATCTCTTTGTCTCTCAGACTCACCCCCTTCTATCCAGGAGCTCCAATCCCAGCTTCAGGAAGGTTCAAATGATATGGATTTTAAGGGCCCCCACCTTAGTCTCCCTTTCTCTCTGACTCACCCCCCACTTCTATCCAGGAGCTCCAATCCCAGCTTCAGGAAGGTTCAAATGATATGGAGTTTAAGGGCCCCCACCTCAGTCTCTTTGTCTCTCTGACTCACCCCCCCTTCTATCCAGCAGTTCCAATCCCAGTTTCAGGAAGGTTCAAATGATATGAAATTTATGGGCCCCCACCTCAGTCTCTTTGTCTCTCTGACTCACCCCCCTTCTATCCAGCAGTTCCAATCCGAGCCTCAGGAAGGTTCAAATGATATGGAGTTTAAGGGCCCCCACCTTAGTCTCCCTTTCTCTCTGACTCACCCCCCACTTCTATCCAGCAGCTCCAATCCCAGCTTCAGGAAGGGTCAAATGATATGGAGTTTAAGGGCCCCCACCTCAGTTTCTTTGTCTCTCTGACTCACCCCCCCTTCTATCCAGCAGCTCCAATCCCAGCTTCAGGAAGATTCAGATGATATGGAGTTTAAGGGGCCCCACCTCAATCTCTTTGTCTCTCAGACTCACCCCCTTCTATCCAGGAGCTCCAATCCCAGCTTCAGGAAGGTTCAAATGATATGGATTTTAAGGGCCCCCACCTTAGTCTCCCTTTCTCTCTGACTCACCCCCCCACTTCTATCCAGCAGCTCCAATCCCAGCTTCAGGAAGGTTCAAATGATATGGAGTTTAAGGGCCCCCACCTCAGTCTCTTTGTCTCTCTGACTCACCCACCCTTCTATCCAGCAGCTCCAATCCCAGCTTCAGGAAGATTCAGATGATATGGAGTTAAAGGGCCCCCACCTCAGTCTCTTTGTCTCTCTGACTCACCCCCCCTTCTATCCAGCAGCTCAATTCTAGCTTCAGGAAGGTTCAAATGATATGGAGTTTAAGGGCCCCCACCTCAGTCTCTTTGGATCTCTGACTCACCCGCTCACCCACCCCTTCAATCCAGCAGCTCCAATCACAGCTTCAGGAAGGTTCAAATGATATGGAGTTTAAGGGCCTCCAGCTCAGTCTCTTTGTCTCTCTGAGTCACCCCCCTTCTATCCAGCAGTTCCAATCCGAGCCTCAGGAAGGTTCAAATGATATGGAGTTTAAGGGCCCCCACCTCAGACTCTTTGTCTCTCTGACTCACCCCCCCTTCTATCCAGCAGTTCCAATCCGAGCCTCAGGAAGGTTCAAATGATATGGAGTTTAAGGGCCCCCACCTTAGTCTCCCTTTCTCTCTGACTCACCCCCCACTTCTATCCAGCAGCTCCAATCCCAGCTTCAGGAAGGGTCAAATGATATGGAGTTTAAGGGCCCCCACCTCAGTTTCTTTGTCTCTCTGACTCACCCCCCCTTCTATCCAGCAGCTCCAATCCCAGCTTCAGGAAGATTCAGATGATATGGAGTTTAAGGGGCCCCACATCAGTCTCTTTGTCTCTCTGACTCACCCTCCTTCTATCCAGCAGCTATAATCCCAGCTTCAGGAAGGTTCAAATGATATGGATTTTAAGGGCCCCCACCTTAGTCTCCCTTTCTCTCTGACTCACCCCCCACTTCTATCCAGTAGCTCCAATCCCAGCTTCAGGAAGGTTCAGATGATATGGAGTTTAAGGGGCCCCACCTCAATCTCTTTGTCTCTCAGACTCACCCCCTTCTATCCAGGAGCTCCAATCCCAGCTTCAGGAAGGTTCAAATGATATGGATTTTAAGGGCCCCCACCTTAGTCTCCCTTTCTCTCTGACTCACCCCCCACTTCTATCCAGGAGCTCCAATCCCAGCTTCAGGAAGGTTCAAATGATATGGAGTTTAAGGGCCCCCACCTCAGTCTCTTTGTCTCTCTGACTCACCCCCCCTTCTATCCAGCAGTTCCAATCCCAGTTTCAGGAAGGTTCAAATGATATGAAGTTTATGGGCCCCCACCTCAGTCTCTTTGTCTCTCTGACTCACCCCCCTTCTATCCAGCAGTTCCAATCCGAGCCTCAGGAAGGTTCAAATGATATGGAGTTTAAGGGCCCCCACCTTAGTCTCCCTTTCTCTCTGACTCACCCCCCACTTCTATCCAGCAGCTCCAATCCCAGCTTCAGGAAGGGTCAAATGATATGGAGTTTAAGGGCCCCCACCTCAGTTTCTTTGTCTCTCTGACTCACCCCCCCTTCTATCCAGCAGCTCCAATCCCAGCTTCAGGAAGATTCAGATGATATGGAGTTTAAGGGGCCCCACCTCAATCTCTTTGTCTCTCAGACTCACCCCCTTCTATCCAGGAGCTCCAATCCCAGCTTCAGGAAGGTTCAAATGATATGGATTTTAAGGGCCCCCACCTTAGTCTCCCTTTCTCTCTGACTCACCCCCCACTTCTATCCAGCAGCTCCAATCCCAGCTTCAGGAAGGTTCAAATGATATGGAGTTTAAGGGCCCCCACCTCAGTCTCTTTGTCTCTCTGACTCACCCCCCCTTCTATCCAGCAGCTCCAATCCCAGCTTCAGGAAGGTTCAAATGATATGGATTTTAAGGGCCCCCACCTTAGTCTCCCTTTCTCTCTGACTCACCCCCCACTTCTATCCAGGAGCTCCAATCCCAGCTTCAGGAAGGTTCAAATGATATGGAGTTTAAGGGCCCCCACCTCAGTCTCTTTGTCTCTCTGACTCACCCCCCCTTCTATCCAGCAGTTCCAATCCCAGTTTCAGGAAGGTTCAAATGATATGAAATTTATGGGCCCCCACCTCAGTCTCTTTGTCTCTCTGACTCACCCCCCTTCTATCCAGCAGTTCCAATCCGAGCCTCAGGAAGGTTCAAATGATATGGAGTTTAAGGGCCCCCACCTTAGTCTCCCTTTCTCTCTGACTCACCCCCCACTTCTATCCAGCAGCTCCAATCCCAGCTTCAGGAAGGGTCAAATGATATGGAGTTTAAGGGCCCCCACCTCAGTTTCTTTGTCTCTCTGACTCACCCCCCCTTCTATCCAGCAGCTCCAATCCCAGCTTCAGGAAGATTCAGATGATATGGAGTTTAAGGGGCCCCACCTCAATCTCTTTGTCTCTCAGACTCACCCCCTTCTATCCAGGAGCTCCAATCCCAGCTTCAGGAAGATTCAGATGATATGGAGTTAAAGGGCCCCCACCTCAGTCTCTTTGTCTCTCTGACTCACCCCCCCTTCTATCCAGCAGCTCAATTCTAGCTTCAGGAAGGTTCAAATGATATGGAGTTTAAGGGCCCCCACCTCAGTCTCTTTGGATCTCTGACTCACCCGCTCACCCACCCCTTCAATCCAGCAGCTCCAATCACAGCTTCAGGAAGGTTCAAATGATATGGAGTTTAAGGGCCTCCAGCTCAGTCTCTTTGTCTCTCTGAGTCACCCCCCTTCTATCCAGCAGTTCCAATCCGAGCCTCAGGAAGGTTCAAATGATATGGAGTTTAAGGGCCACACCTTAGTCTCCCTTTCTCTCTGACTCACCCCCCACTTCTATCCAGCAGCTCCAATCCCAGCTTCAGGAAGGGTCAAATGATATGGAGTTTAAGGGCCCCCACCTCAGTTTCTTTGTCTCTCTGACTCACCCCCCCTTTCTATCAAGCAGCTCCAATCCCATCTTCCGGAAGGTTCAAATGATATGGAGTTTAAGGGCCCCCACCTCAGTCTCTTTGTCTCTCTGACTCATCCCCCACTTCTATCCAGCAGCTCCAATCTTAGCTTCAGGAAGGTTCAAATGATATGGAGTTTAAGGGCCCCCAACTCAGTCTCTTTGTCTCTCTGACTCACCCCCCCCCCCCCCCATTCTATCCAGCAGCTCAATCCTAGCTTCAGGAAGGTTCAAATGATACGGAGTTTAAGGGCCCCCACCTCAAGCTCTTTGTCTCTCTGACTCACCCCCCCCCTTCTATCCAGCAGCTCCAATCCCAGCTTCAGGAAGGTTCAAATGATATGGAGTTTAAGGGCCCCCACCTCAGTCTCTTTGTCTCTCTGACTCACCCCCCTTCTATCTAGCAGTTCCAATCCGAGCCTCAGGAAGGTTCAAATGATATGGAGTTTAAGGGCCCCACCTTAGTCTCCCTTTCTCTCTGACTCACCCCCCACTTCTATCCAGCAGGTCCAATCCCAGCTTCAGGAAGGGTCAAATGATATGGAGTTTAAGGGCCCCCACCTCAGTTTCTTTGTCTCTCTGACTCACCCCCCCTTCTATCCAGCAGCTCCAATCCCAGCTTCAGGAAGGTTCAAATGATATGGAGTTTAAGGGCCCCAACCTCAGTCTCTTTGTCTCTCTGACTCACCCCCCCCTTCTATCCAGCAGCTCCAATGTCAGCTTCAGGACGGTTCAAATGATACGGAGTTTAAGGGCCCTCACCTCAGTCTCTTTGTCTCTCTGACTCACCCCCCCCTTTCTATCAAGCAGCTCCAATCCCATCTTCCGGAAGGTTCAAATGATATGGAGTTTAAGGGCCTCCACCTCAGTCTCTTTGTCTCTCTGACTCATCCCCCACTTCTATCCAGCATCTCCAATCTTAGCTTCAGGAAGGTTCAAATGATATGGAGTTTAAGGGCCCCCAACTCAGTCTCTTTGTCTCTCTGACTCACCCCCCCCCCCCATTCTATCCAGCAGCTCAATCCTAGCTTCAGGAAGGTTCAAATGATATGGAGTTTTAGGGCCCCCACCTCAGTCTCTTTGTCTCTCTGACTCCGCCCTCCCCCCCGTCTATCCAGCAGCTCTAATACCAGCTTCAGGAAGGTTCAAATGATATGGAGTTTAAGGGCCCCCACCTCAGTCTCTTTGTCTCTCTGACTCACCCCCCCTTCTATCCAGCAGCTCCAATCCCAGCTTCAGGAAGATTCAGATGATATGGAGTTTAAGGGGCCCCACCTCAATCTCTTTGTCTCTCAGACTCACCCCCTTCTATCCAGGAGCTCCAATCCCAGCTTCAGGAAGGTTCAAATGATATGGATTTTAAGGGCCCCCACCTTAGTCTCCCTTTCTCTCTGACTCACCCCCCACTTCTATCCAGGAGCTCCAATCCCAGCTTCAGGAAGGTTCAAATGATATGGAGTTTAAGGGCCCCCACCTCAGTCTCTTTGTCTCTCTGACTCACCCCCCCTTCTATCCAGCAGTTCCAATCCCAGTTTCAGGAAGGTTCAAATGATATGAAATTTATGGGCCCCCACCTCAGTCTCTTTGTCTCTCTGACTCACCCCCCTTCTATCCAGCAGTTCCAATCCGAGCCTCAGGAAGGTTCAAATGATATGGAGTTTAAGGGCCCCCACCTTAGTCTCCCTTTCTCTCTGACTCACCCCCCACTTCTATCCAGCAGCTCCAATCCCAGCTTCAGGAAGGGTCAAATGATATGGAGTTTAAGGGCCCCCACCTCAGTTTCTTTGTCTCTCTGACTCACCCCCCCCTTCTATCCAGCAGCTCCAATCCCAGCTTCAGGAAGATTCAGATGATATGGAGTTTAAGGGGCCCCACCTCAATCTCTTTGTCTCTCAGACTCACCCCCTTCTATCCAGGAGCTCCAATCCCAGCTTCAGGAAGGTTCAAATGATATGGATTTTAAGGGCCCCCACCTTAGTCTCCCTTTCTCTCTGACTCACCCCCCCACTTCTATCCAGCAGCTCCAATCCCAGCTTCAGGAAGGTTCAAATGATATGGAGTTTAAGGGCCCCCACCTCAGTCTCTTTGTCTCTCTGACTCACCCCCCCTTCTATCCAGCAGCTCCAATCCCAGCTTCAGGAAGATTCAGATGATATGGAGTTAAAGGGCCCCCACCTCAGTCTCTTTGTCTCTCTGACTCACCCCCCCTTCTATCCAGCAGCTCAATTCTAGCTTCAGGAAGGTTCAAATGATATGGAGTTTAAGGGCCCCCACCTCAGTCTCTTTGGATCTCTGACTCACCCGCTCACCCACCCCTTCAATCCAGCAGCTCCAATCACAGCTTCAGGAAGGTTCAAATGATATGGAGTTTAAGGGCCTCCAGCTCAGTCTCTTTGTCTCTCTGAGTCACCCCCCTTCTATCCAGCAGTTCCAATCCGAGCCTCAGGAAGGTTCAAATGATATGGAGTTTAAGGGCCCCCACCTCAGTCTCTTTGTCTCTCTGACTCACCCCCCCTTCTATCCAGCAGTTCCAATCCGAGCCTCAGGAAGGTTCAAATGATATGGAGTTTAAGGGCCCCCACCTTAGTCTCCCTTTCTCTCTGACTCACCCCCCACTTCTATCCAGCAGCTCCAATCCCAGCTTCAGGAAGGGTCAAATGATATGGAGTTTAAGGGCCCCCACCTCAGTTTCTTTGTCTCTCTGACTCACCCCCCCTTCTATCCAGCAGCTCCAATCCCAGCTTCAGGAAGATTCAGATGATATGGAGTTTAAGGGGCCCCACATCAGTCTCTTTGTCTCTCTGACTCACCCTCCTTCTATCCAGCAGCTATAATCCCAGCTTCAGGAAGGTTCAAATGATATGGATTTTAAGGGCCCCCACCTTAGTCTCCCTTTCTCTCTGACTCACCCCCCACTTCTATCCAGTAGCTCCAATCCCAGCTTCAGGAAGGTTCAAATGATATGGAGTTTAAGGGCCCCCACCTCAGTCTTTTTGTCTCTCTGACTCACCCCCCCTTCTACCCAGCAGCTCAATCCTAGCTTCAGGAAGTTTCAAATGATATGGAGTTTAAGGGCCCCCACCTCAGTCTCTTTGTCTCTCTGACTCACCCCCCCTTCTATCCAGCAGCTCAATCCTAGCTTCAGGAAGGTTCAAATGATATGGAGTTTAAGGGCCCCCACCTCAGTCTCTTTGTCTCTCTGACTCACCCCCCCCTTCTATCCAACAGCTCCAATCCCAGCTTCAGGAAGGTTCAAATGATATGGAGTTTAAGGGCCCCCACCTCAGTCTCTTTGTCTCTCTGACTCACCCCCTTCTATCCAGCAGTTCCAATCCGAGCCCTCAGGAAGGTTCAAATGATATGGAGTTTAAGGGCCCCACCTTAGTCTCCCTTTCTCTCTGACTCACCCCCCACTTCTATCCAGCAGCTCCAATCCCAGCTTCAGGAAGGGTCAAATGATATGGAGTTTAAGGGCCCCCACCTCAGTTTCTTTGTCTCTCTGACTCACCCCCCCTTCTATCCAGCAGCTCCAATCCCAGCTTCAGGAAGGTTCAAATGATATGGAGTTTAAGGGCCCCAACCTCAGTCTCTTTGTCTCTCTGACTCACCCCCCCTTCTATCCAGCAGCTCCAATGTCAGCTTCAGGACGGTTCAAATGATACGGAGTTTAAGGGCCCTCACCTCAGTCTCTTTGTCTCTCTGACTCACCCCCCCTTTCTATCAAGCAGCTCCAATCCCATCTTCCGGAAGGTTCAAATGATATGGAGTTTAAGGGCCCCCAACTCAGTCTCTTTGTCTCTCTGACTCACCCCCCCCCCCCCATTCTATCCAGCAGCTCAATCCTAGCTTCAGGAAGGTTCAAATGATATGGAGTTTTAGGGCCCCCACCTCAGTCTCTTTGTCTCTCTGACTCCGCCCTCCCCCCCGTCTATCCAGCAGCTCTAATACCAGCTTCAGGAAGGTTCAAATGATATGGAGTTTAAGGGCCCCCACCTCAGTCTCTTTGTCTCTCTGACTCACCCCCCCTTCTATCCAGCAGCTCCAATCCCAGCTTCAGGAAGATTCAGATGATATGGAGTTTAAGGGGCCCCACCTCAATCTCTTTGTCTCTCAGACTCTCCCCCTTCTATCCAGGAGCTCCAATCCCAGCTTCAGGAAGGTTCAAATGATATGGATTTTAAGGGCCCCCATCTCAGTCTCTTTGTCTCTCTGACTCACCCCCCACTTCTATCCAGCAGTTCCAATCCCAGCTTCAGGAAGGTTCAAATGATATGGAGTTTAAGGGCCCCCACCTCAGTCTCTTTGTCTCTCTGACTCACCCCCCCTTCTATCCAGCAGCTCAATCCTAGCTTCACGAAGGTTCAAATGATATGGAGTTTAAGGGCCCCCACCTCAGTCTCTTTGTCTCTCTGACTCACCCCCCCCTTCTATCCAGCAGCTCCAATCCCAGCTTCAGGAAGATTCAGATGATATGGAGTTTAAGGGGCCCCACCTCAATCTCTTTGTCTCTCAGACTCACCCCCTTCTATCCAGGAGCTCCAATCCCAGCTTCAGGAAGGTTCAAATGATATGGATTTTAAGGGCCCCCACCTTAGTCTCCCTTTCTCTCTGACTCACCCCCCACTTCTATCCAGCAGCTCCAATCCCCAGCTTCAGGAAGGTTCAAATGATATGGAGTTTAAGGGCCCCCACCTCAGTCTCTTTGTCTTTCTGACTCACCCCCCCTTCTATCCAGGAGCTCCAATCCCAGCTTCAGGAAGGTTCAAATGATATGGAGTTTAAGGGCCCCCACATCAGTCTCTTTGTCTCTCTGACTCACCCTCCTTCTATCCAGCAGCTATAATCCCAGCTTCAGGAAGGTTCAAATGATATGGAGTTTAAGGGCCCCCCACCTCAGTCTCTTTGTCTCTCTGACTCACCCCCCTTCTATCTAGCAGTTCCAATCCGAGCCTCAGGAAGGTTCAAATGATATGGAGTTTAAGGGCCCCACCTTAGTCTCCCTTTCTCTCTGACTCACCCCCCACTTCTATCCAGCAGGTCCAATCCCAGCTTCAGGAAGGGTCAAATGATATGGAGTTTAAGGGCCCCCACCTCAGTTTCTTTGTCTCTCTGACTCACCCCCCCTTCTATCCAGCAGCTCCAATCCCAGCTTCAGGAAGGTTCAAATGATATGGAGTTTAAGGGCCCCAACCTCAGTCTCTTTGTCTCTCTGACTCACCCCCCCCTTCTATCCAGCAGCTCCAATGTCAGCTTCAGGACGGTTCAAATGATACGGAGTTTAAGGGCCCTCACCTCAGTCTCTTTGTCTCTCTGACTCACCCCCCCCCCTTTCTATCAAGCAGCTCCAATCCCATCTTCCGGAAGGTTCAAATGATATGGAGTTTAAGGGCCTCCACCTCAGTCTCTTTGTCTCTCTGACTCATCCCCCACTTCTATCCAGCATCTCCAATCTTAGCTTCAGGAAGGTTCAAATGATATGGAGTTTAAGGGCCCCCAACTCAGTCTCTTTGTCTCTCTGACTCACCCCCCCCCCCATTCTATCCAGCAGCTCAATCCTAGCTTCAGGAAGGTTCAAATGATATGGAGTTTTAGGGCCCCCACCTCAGTCTCTTTGTCTCTCTGACTCCGCCCTCCCCCCCGTCTATCCAGCAGCTCTAATACCAGCTTCAGGAAGGTTCAAATGATATGGAGTTTAAGGGCCCCCACCTCAGTCTCTTTGTCTCTCTGACTCACCCCCCCTTCTATCCAGCAGCTCCAATCCCAGCTTCAGGAAGATTCAGATGATATGGAGTTTAAGGGGCCCCACCTCAATCTCTTTGTCTCTCAGACTCACCCCCTTCTATCCAGGAGCTCCAATCCCAGCTTCAGGAAGGTTCAAATGATATGGATTTTAAGGGCCCCCACCTTAGTCTCCCTTTCTCTCTGACTCACCCCCCACTTCTATCCAGGAGCTCCAATCCCAGCTTCAGGAAGGTTCAAATGATATGGAGTTTAAGGGCCCCCACCTCAGTCTCTTTGTCTCTCTGACTCACCCCCCCTTCTATCCAGCAGTTCCAATCCCAGTTTCAGGAAGGTTCAAATGATATGAAATTTATGGGCCCCCACCTCAGTCTCTTTGTCTCTCTGACTCACCCCCCTTCTATCCAGCAGTTCCAATCCGAGCCTCAGGAAGGTTCAAATGATATGGAGTTTAAGGGCCCCCACCTTAGTCTCCCTTTCTCTCTGACTCACCCCCCACTTCTATCCAGCAGCTCCAATCCCAGCTTCAGGAAGGGTCAAATGATATGGAGTTTAAGGGCCCCCACCTCAGTTTCTTTGTCTCTCTGACTCACCCCCCCTTCTATCCAGCAGCTCCAATCCCAGCTTCAGGAAGATTCAGATGATATGGAGTTTAAGGGGCCCCACCTCAATCTCTTTGTCTCTCAGACTCACCCCCTTCTATCCAGGAGCTCCAATCCCAGCTTCAGGAAGGTTCAAATGATATGGATTTTAAGGGCCCCCACCTTAGTCTCCCTTTCTCTCTGACTCACCCCCCCACTTCTATCCAGCAGCTCCAATCCCAGCTTCAGGAAGGTTCAAATGATATGGAGTTTAAGGGCCCCCACCTCAGTCTCTTTGTCTCTCTGACTCACCCACCCTTCTATCCAGCAGCTCCAATCCCAGCTTCAGGAAGATTCAGATGATATGGAGTTAAAGGGCCCCCACCTCAGTCTCTTTGTCTCTCTGACTCACCCCCCCTTCTATCCAGCAGCTCAATTCTAGCTTCAGGAAGGTTCAAATGATATGGAGTTTAAGGGCCCCCACCTCAGTCTCTTTGGATCTCTGACTCACCCGCTCACCCACCCCTTCAATCCAGCAGCTCCAATCACAGCTTCAGGAAGGTTCAAATGATATGGAGTTTAAGGGCCTCCAGCTCAGTCTCTTTGTCTCTCTGAGTCACCCCCCTTCTATCCAGCAGTTCCAATCCGAGCCTCAGGAAGGTTCAAATGATATGGAGTTTAAGGGCCCCCACCTCAGACTCTTTGTCTCTCTGACTCACCCCCCCTTCTATCCAGCAGTTCCAATCCGAGCCTCAGGAAGGTTCAAATGATATGGAGTTTAAGGGCCCCCACCTTAGTCTCCCTTTCTCTCTGACTCACCCCCCACTTCTATCCAGCAGCTCCAATCCCAGCTTCAGGAAGGGTCAAATGATATGGAGTTTAAGGGCCCCCACCTCAGTTTCTTTGTCTCTCTGACTCACCCCCCCTTCTATCCAGCAGCTCCAATCCCAGCTTCAGGAAGATTCAGATGATATGGAGTTTAAGGGGCCCCACATCAGTCTCTTTGTCTCTCTGACTCACCCTCCTTCTATCCAGCAGCTATAATCCCAGCTTCAGGAAGGTTCAAATGATATGGATTTTAAGGGCCCCCACCTTAGTCTCCCTTTCTCTCTGACTCACCCCCCACTTCTATCCAGTAGCTCCAATCCCAGCTTCAGGAAGGTTCAGATGATATGGAGTTTAAGGGGCCCCACCTCAATCTCTTTGTCTCTCAGACTCACCCCCTTCTATCCAGGAGCTCCAATCCCAGCTTCAGGAAGGTTCAAATGATATGGATTTTAAGGGCCCCCACCTTAGTCTCCCTTTCTCTCTGACTCACCCCCCACTTCTATCCAGGAGCTCCAATCCCAGCTTCAGGAAGGTTCAAATGATATGGAGTTTAAGGGCCCCCACCTCAGTCTCTTTGTCTCTCTGACTCACCCCCCCTTCTATCCAGCAGTTCCAATCCCAGTTTCAGGAAGGTTCAAATGATATGAAGTTTATGGGCCCCCACCTCAGTCTCTTTGTCTCTCTGACTCACCCCCCTTCTATCCAGCAGTTCCAATCCGAGCCTCAGGAAGGTTCAAATGAAATGGAGTTTAAGGGCCCCCACCTTAGTCTCCCTTTCTCTCTGACTCACCCCCCACTTCTATCCAGCAGCTCCAATCCCAGCTTCAGGAAGGGTCAAATGATATGGAGTTTAAGGGCCCCCACCTCAGTTTCTTTGTCTCTCTGACTCACCCCCCCTTCTATCCAGCAGCTCCAATCCCAGCTTCAGGAAGATTCAGATGATATGGAGTTTAAGGGGCCCCACCTCAATCTCTTTGTCTCTCAGACTCACCCCCTTCTATCCAGGAGCTCCAATCCCAGCTTCAGGAAGGTTCAAATGATATGGATTTTAAGGGCCCCCACCTTAGTCTCCCTTTCTCTCTGACTCACCCCCCACTTCTATCCAGCAGCTCCAATCCCAGCTTCAGGAAGGTTCAAATGATATGGAGTTTAAGGGCCCCCACCTCAGTCTCTTTGTCTCTCTGACTCACCCCCCCTTCTATCCAGCAGCTCCAATCCCAGCTTCAGGAAGGTTCAAATGATATGGATTTTAAGGGCCCCCACCTTAGTCTCCCTTTCTCTCTGACTCACCCCCCACTTCTATCCAGGAGCTCCAATCCCAGCTTCAGGAAGGTTCAAATGATATGGAGTTTAAGGGCCCCCACCTCAGTCTCTTTGTCTCTCTGACTCACCCCCCCTTCTATCCAGCAGTTCCAATCCCAGTTTCAGGAAGGTTCAAATGATATGAAATTTATGGGCCCCCACCTCAGTCTCTTTGTCTCTCTGACTCACCCCCCTTCTATCCAGCAGTTCCAATCCGAGCCTCAGGAAGGTTCAAATGATATGGAGTTTAAGGGCCCCCACCTTAGTCTCCCTTTCTCTCTGACTCACCCCCCACTTCTATCCAGCAGCTCCAATCCCAGCTTCAGGAAGGGTCAAATGATATGGAGTTTAAGGGCCCCCACCTCAGTTTCTTTGTCTCTCTGACTCACCCCCCCTTCTATCCAGCAGCTCCAATCCCAGCTTCAGGAAGATTCAGATGATATGGAGTTTAAGGGGCCCCACCTCAATCTCTTTGTCTCTCAGACTCACCCCCTTCTATCCAGGAGCTCCAATCCCAGCTTCAGGAAGATTCAGATGATATGGAGTTAAAGGGCCCCCACCTCAGTCTCTTTGTCTCTCTGACTCACCCCCCCTTCTATCCAGCAGCTCAATTCTAGCTTCAGGAAGGTTCAAATGATATGGAGTTTAAGGGCCCCCACCTCAGTCTCTTTGGATCTCTGACTCACCCGCTCACCCACCCCTTCAATCCAGCAGCTCCAATCACAGCTTCAGGAAGGTTCAAATGATATGGAGTTTAAGGGCCTCCAGCTCAGTCTCTTTGTCTCTCTGAGTCACCCCCCTTCTATCCAGCAGTTCCAATCCGAGCCTCAGGAAGGTTCAAATGATATGGAGTTTAAGGGCCACACCTTAGTCTCCCTTTCTCTCTGACTCACCCCCCACTTCTATCCAGCAGCTCCAATCCCAGCTTCAGGAAGGGTCAAATGATATGGAGTTTAAGGGCCCCCACCTCAGTTTCTTTGTCTCTCTGACTCACCCCCCCTTTCTATCAAGCAGCTCCAATCCCATCTTCCGGAAGGTTCAAATGATATGGAGTTTAAGGGCCCCCACCTCAGTCTCTTTGTCTCTCTGACTCATCCCCCACTTCTATCCAGCAGCTCCAATCTTAGCTTCAGGAAGGTTCAAATGATATGGAGTTTAAGGGCCCCCAACTCAGTCTCTTTGTCTCTCTGACTCACCCCCCCCCCCCATTCTATCCAGCAGCTCAATCCTAGCTTCAGGAAGGTTCAAATGATACGGAGTTTAAGGGCCCCCACCTCAAGCTCTTTGTCTCTCTGACTCACCCCCCCCCTTCTATCCAGCAGCTCCAATCCCAGCTTCAGGAAGATTCAGATGATATGGAGTTTAAGGGCCCCACCTCAATCTCTTTGTCTCTCAGACTCACCCCCTTCAATCCAGGAGCTCCAATCCCAGCTTCAGGAAGGTTCAAATGATATGGAGTTAAAGGGCCCCCACCTCAGTCTCTTTGTCTTTCTGACTCACCCCCCCCCCCTTCTATCCAGGAGCTCCAATCCCAGCTTCAGGAAGGTTCAAATGATATGGAGTTTAAGGGCCCCCACATCAGTCTCTTTGTCTCTCTGACTCACCCTCCTTCTATCCAGCAGCTATAATCCCAGCTTCAGGAAGGTTCAAATGATATGGATTTTAAGGGCCCCCACCTTAGTCTCCCTTTCTCTCTGACTCACCCCCCACTTCTATCCAGTAGCTCCAATCCCAGCTTCAGGAAGGTTCAGATGATATGGAGTTTAAGGGGCCCCACCTCAATCTCTTTGTCTCTCAGACTCACCCCCTTCTATCCAGGAGCTCCAATCCCAGCTTCAGGAAGGTTCAAATGATATGGATTTTAAGGGCCCCCACCTTAGTCTCCCTTTCTCTCTGACTCACCCCCCACTTCTATCCAGGAGCTCCAATCCCAGCTTCAGGAAGGTTCAAATGATATGGAGTTTAAGGGCCCCCACCTCAGTCTCTTTGTCTCTCTGACTCACCCCCCCTTCTATCCAGCAGTTCCAATCCCAGTTTCAGGAAGGTTCAAATGATATGAAGTTTATGGGCCCCCACCTCAGTCTCTTTGTCTCTCTGACTCACCCCCCTTCTATCCAGCAGTTCCAATCCGAGCCTCAGGAAGGTTCAAATGATATGGAGTTTAAGGGCCCCCACCTTAGTCTCCCTTTCTCTCTGACTCACCCCCCACTTCTATCCAGCAGCTCCAATCCCAGCTTCAGGAAGGGTCAAATGATATGGAGTTTAAGGGCCCCCACCTCAGTTTCTTTGTATCTCTGACTCACCCCCCCTTCTATCCAGCAGCTCCAATCCCAGCTTCAGGAAGATTCAGATGATATGGAGTTTAAGGGGCCCCACCTCAATCTCTTTGTCTCTCAGACTCACCCCCTTCTATCCAGGAGCTCCAATCCCAGCTTCAGGAAGGTTCAAATGATATGGATTTTAAGGGCCCCCACCTTAGTCTCCCTTTCTCTCTGACTCACCCCCCACTTCTATCCAGCAGCTCCAATCCCAGCTTCAGGAAGGTTCAAATGATATGGAGTTTAAGGGCCCCCACCTCAGTCTCTTTGTCTCTCTGACTCACCCCCCCTTCTATCCAGCAGCTCCAATCCCAGCTTCAGGAAGATTCAGATGATATGGAGTTTAAGGGGCCCCACCTCAATCTCTTTGTCTCTCAGACTCACCCCCTTCTATCCAGGAGCTCCATTCCCAGCTTCAGGAAGGTTGAAATGATATGGATTTTAAGGGCCCCCACCTTAGTCTCCCTTTCTCTCTGACTCACCCCCCCACTTCTATCCAGCAGCTCCAATCCCAGCTTCAGGAAGGTTCAAATGATATGGAGTTTAAGGGCCCCCACCTCAGTCTCTTTGTCTCTCTGACTCACCCCCCCGTTCTATCCAGCAGCTCCAATCCCCCTTTCAGGAAGGTTCAAATGATATGGAGTTAAAGGGCCCCCACCTCAGTCTCTTTGTCTCTCTGACTCACCCCCCCTTCTATCCAGCAGCTCAATTCTAGCTTCAGGAAGGTTCAAATGATATGGAGTTTAAGGGCCCCCACCTCAGTCTCTTTGGATCTCTGACTCACCCGCTCACCCACCCCTTCAATCCAGCAGCTCCAATCACAGCTTCAGGAAGGTTCAAATGATATGGAGTTTAAGGGCCTCCAGCTCAGTCTCTTTGTCTCTCTGAGTCACCCCCCTTCTATCCAGCAGTTCCAATCCGAGCCTCAGGAAGGTTCAAATGATATGGAGTTTAAGGGCCACACCTTAGTCTCCCTTTCTCTCTGACTCACCCCCCACTTCTATCCAGCAGCTCCAATCCCAGCTTCAGGAAGGGTCAAATGATATGGAGTTTAAGGGCCCCCACCTCAGTTTCTTTGTCTCTCTGACTCACCCCCCCTTTCTATCAAGCAGCTCCAATCCCATCTTCCGGAAGGTTCAAATGATATGGAGTTTAAGGGCCCCCACCTCAGTCTCTTTGTCTCTCTGACTCATCCCCCACTTCTATCCAGCAGCTCCAATCTTAGCTTCAGGAAGGTTCAAATGATATGGAGTTTAAGGGCCCCCAACTCAGTCTCTTTGTCTCTCTGACTCACCCCCCCCCCCATTCTATCCAGCAGCTCAATCCTAGCTTCAGGAAGGTTCAAATGATACGGAGTTTAAGGGCCCCCACCTCAAGCTCTTTGTCTCTCTGACTCACCCCCCCCTTCTATCCAGCAGCTCCAATCCCAGCTTCAGGAAGATTCAGATGATATGGAGTTTAAGGGGCCCCACCTCAATCTCTTTGTCTCTCAGACTCACCCCCTTCTATCCAGGAGCTCCAATCCCAGCTTCAGGAAGGTTCAAATGATATGGAGTTAAAGGGCCCCCACCTCAGTCTCTTTGTCTTTCTGACTCACCCCCCCCCCCTTCTATCCAGGAGCTCCAATCCCAGCTTCAGGAAGGTTCAAATGATATGGAGTTTAAGGGCCCCCACATCAGTCTCTTTGTCTCTCTGACTCACCCTCCTTCTATCCAGCAGCTATAATCCCAACTTCAGGAAGGTTCAAATGATATGGATTTTAAGGGCCCCCACCTTAGTCTCCCTTTCTCTCTGACTCACCCCCCACTTCTATCCAGTAGCTCCAATCCCAGCTTCAGGAAGGTTCAAATGATATGGAGTTTAAGGGCCCCCACCTCAGTCTCTTTGTCTCTCTGACTCACCCCCCCTTCTATCCAGCAGCTCCAATCCCAGTTTCAGGAAGGTTCAAATGATATGAAGTTTATGGGCCCCCACCTCAGTCTCTTTGTCTCTCTGACTCACCCCCCTTCTATCCAGCAGTTCCAATCCGAGCCTCAGGAAGGTTCAAATGATATGGAGTTTAAGGGCCCCCACCTTAGTCTCCCTTTCTCTCTGACTCACCCCCCACTTCTATCCAGCAGCTCCAATCCCAGTGTTAGGGTTCTAAATACCATGCAGAAATAAATCATTGTCCAAGGCAAAACATCCTTAATGGTGCAATTTATTCCACAGGCATGTTAGTACAGCTATGGAAATTTCAACTCTGAATTACATCCTGTAAGTTCACCCAGTTTAAAGTTCATGATCTCTCCCCACACCCACAAATCCATCACATGTTCCAATCATATTCTTCCACGCTGGCATGTACACCCATCTTCTTCCGGCCAGGTGTCGATGTGCGGAGACAAAAGTTGACCTTGGCTTCTACAAAAGAATGTCAACAATCCATTCTACAATTCTACTCCTTTCTATTCCCCCCTCCCAACTACTACACTATTGAAACAGCATAGAAAATTATTAAAAAGTGTGGCAGGCCAAAGATCCTAAAAAGAATATAATTACAGGCCTGACAGGCGGCCTCTCCTCAAAAGAAAAACGTTTCCTGCAAAGAGAATAACATAAAAGTTAACATAACAAAATTAACCACCTCTTCTCCACCCAGGGGAACCCCTTGACTTTTCGGGAAACTTCCCATTGAATTGCTTTACTAACTTCTCCACTTTTAGGTTCCCACTGTTCACCCAATTAGCTTCAGACCAAGGGTAACCCTTCCAATGCACTAAGTACTGTAAGCAACCCCTATTCAGCCTGAAATCTACAATTTTTTCCACCTCAGATTGTGTTTCCCCTTCCATCACTAAAGGAGGAGATTGAGCTTGGGTGGATGCTCTTCTGTTAGACCCAATTACTGGTTTCAACAAACTACAATGAAATTCTGGGTCAATTTCCCCTAGACTTCTGGGTAGACTGAGTTGAACTGTAACTGAGTTAACTATCTTCACTATTGGGAATGGACCTAGAAATTTTGGACCCAATTCCTTGCTAAGCATTTCTAATCTTATGTATTTGGTAGATACAAAAACATTGTCCCCCACACGGTAGGGGTTTAGGAGTGAGCGACGTTGATCATCTTGCTTCTGGTAGGCTTCTGCTGCAACTGCTAGAGCCTTCTTCGTATTCTCCCATCCTTTCTTTAGCATGTCCATCCATTCACTCAAAGACATGAAAGAAGGAGGTTCTCTAGGCAACTCAGGCATGGCAACAACTCCCATGCCACTGGTAATCTGGAAACCCGCTAATCCTCTGCTGCTGTGGACCGCATCGTTGTACGCCACTTCGGCGAAGGGTAGCAAGTCCGACCAGTTGTCTCGCTGATAGTCCACAAAACACCGGATGTATTGTTCCACCACCGCATTGGCTCCCTCTGCTGCGCCGTTCATGCTGGGATGAACCTCTGAGCTCAGTTCTTGTGTGGACCCAATGGATCTCAGGACCTCTCTCCAGAACTTGGTTGTGAACTGGACTCCGCGGTCTGAAATGATCCTCTTGGGTACTCCATGCTGGCGATAAATGTGTTTCACAAACATTTTCGCTAATTCGTTTGCGGATGGCAATCCTGAGCAAGCAATGAAGTGTGCCTGCTTAGAAACCAAATCAATAACCGTCCAAATTACTTTATGCCCACTGCTGTCTGGGAGTTCCATGATGAAGTCCATTGCGACCTCTTCCCATTGCCGTTTCGGGCTCTCTGCTGCAGGTGCTGTAGGTTCTGGGCTCTTGGATCCAATCATCCACGGTTGGCCTTGTTCCTCCTCCGAGGCCTCCCCCTTGGTAGGACTCTTCGTCACCTGAAGTTGAGGATCCTCTTCCCGAGGTCGATTGGGCATTTCCCCCTCCGAGGCCTCCCCCTTAGTTGGACTCTTTGTCACCTTAAGTTGGGGATCCTCCTCCGGAGATTGTTTGCCCTTTTCCTCTTCTGAGACCTCCCCCTTGGTAGGACACTTCGTCACTTTAAGTTGGGGATCCTCTTCCAGAGGCTGTTGGCCCAGATAACTTTTCTGTGCAGGCATCTGGGGCCCTCTCTTAACCACCGTGGCAATTGGTACACACGTTTGTTCTTCAGCAATTCCCTCCTCCGAGGCCTCCCCCTTGGTAGGACTCTTTGTCACCTTAAGTTGGGGATCCTCCTCCGGAGAATGTCTGCCCTTTTCCTCTTCCGAGGCCTCCCCCTTGGTAGGACACTTCCTCACCTTAAGTTGGGGATCCTCTTCCAGAGGTTGTTGGCCCAGATGACTCTTCTGTGGTGGCATCTGGGACCCTCTCTTTACCGCCGTGGTGGTTGGTGCACACGTTTGTGGCATTGGGGCTGGAGCCAAGCACTCTGACGCTCTGTGGCCAAGTTGACAACAATGGTGGCATTTAATTGGCCCCCACGAGGAATGGAACCTAGTTACATCTCTAAACTTAGGAACCGTTTCATCACACTGCCTTGCTCTCCAACTTGCAGCTGCCCCCTTGGTAAACCCTTCTTCCATGGTGGAGATTGCTTCTCTGTAGGAAGGTGGAGTAAGAACCTTTTGGGGCATTGCAGATGCACCTTGTCCCGCTTCCCATCTTGCAGGCCTGGCTTTGGTAATCCCTTCTTCCATGTTGGTGATTGCTAATCTGTAGGAAGGTGGGGTAAGAACCACTTGGGGCCTTGCAGGCGCACAATTTCCCGCCATCCATCCCGCAGGCCTCCCTTTGATAATACCTTCTTCCATGGAGATTTCTTCTCTGTAGGAAGGTCTGGTAAGAACCTTTTGGGGCCTTGCAGGGGAGACTGGAACCGGTGGGGAGGTCAATCCCTCGGTTGGCCACTGCCCAGCTTTCTGCCATGGTGCCATCTGCTGAGGGAGGGCAGGTGCCCACTGGCATCCCTCCCATCCATGACCTGGGGTTAAGACCCATCCCGGGGTTGCCTGCTTCACAGGTTGCAGCTCAACCAATGATGGCTGGCTAGGGGGTTTTACGTGCCAAGGACCCTCCTGCTGGCTTGGATGAGTTATGGGCCAAGTAGGTGCCCTCTGCTGGCTTGGAGCATTTCCCCATGCTGATGGCAAAGGAGTTTGTAAGTAGCATCTTTTCCATCCAAGTCCTGGGAGGAAAGCCCAATTTACTGCCCAATTTGCTTCATTTACTGGTTGCAGCCCCATTTGTGGTGGCTTGCAAGTGACAGATGCTGGAAAAATTCCTTCTTCCTGCCTCCTTTGAAATTCCCATTTTGAAAGGGAATCTCTCTCCCATCTAGTTGCAGGGTGATATGCCATTTCATTTATTGCCGTCTGGAAGGAGCCCAAACCTCCGTTCTAAGGGTGCTTTTTTTTCCAATCTTGCTTCTAAGCTGGGGGGGAAGGAGGGGGAGCATGCACTCACAATTTTGCTGAAGAAGTCCGTCTGAGATTTCCTTCGTCTTGTCGCGTCTCCTCCTGCATTCCTCCAGATGCAATTAAACTGGAAACAGCATTCCATTGCCTTTGAAGTTCCGTACTCCTCTTCTTATCACCAAAAGCTTCTCATTAATTCTTCGCTGATATTTACGCTGTCCCGGTCAGCATTGGGAATGCCGAGACCCACATCACCAGATCTTCCATCACCAGCCCTTCCCCCTTGATAGGGGGAGGGAGCTAGTGAAATATTTTTAAAGTAGAGAGTTGAAATAATGTTAGGGTTCTAAATACCATGCAGAAATAAATCATTGTCCAAGGCAAAACATCCTTAATGGTGCAATTTATTCCACAGGCATGTTAGTACAGCTATGGAAATTTCAACTCTGAATTACATCCTGTAAGTTCACCCAGTTTAAAGTTCATGATCTCTCCCCACACCCACAAATCCATCACATGTTCCAATCATATTCTTCCACGCTGGCATGTACACCCATCTTCTTCCGGCCAGGTGTCGATGTGCGGAGACAAAAGATGACCTTGGCTTCTACAAAAGAATGTCAACAATCCATTCTACAATTCTACTCCTTTCTATTCCCCCCTCCCAACTACTACACTATTGAAACAGCATAGAAAATTATTAAAAAGTGTGGCAGGCCAAAGATCCTAAAAAGAATATAATTACAGGCCTGACACCCAGCTTCAGGAAGGTTCAAATGATATGGAGTTTAAGGGCCCCACCTTAGTCTCACTTTCTCTCTGACTCACCCCCCACTTCTATCCAGCAGCTCCAATCCCAGCTTCAGGAAGGGTCAAATGATATGGAGTTTAAGGGCCCCCACCTCAGTTTCTTTGTCTCTCTGACTCACCCCCCCTTCTATCCAGCAGCTCCAATCCCAGCTTCAGGAAGGTTCAAATGATATGGAGTTTAAGGGCCCCAACCTCAGTCTCTTTGTCTCTCTGACTCATCCCCCACTTCTATCCAGTAGCTCCAATCCCAGCTTCAGGAAGGTTCAAATGATATGGAGTTTAAGGGCCCCCACCTCAGTCTCTTTGTCTCTCTGACTCACCCCCCCTTCTATCCAGCAGCTCCAATCCCAGTTTCAGGAAGGTTCAAATGATATGAAGTTTATGGGCCCCCACCTCAGTCTCTTTGTCTCTCTGACTCACCCCCCTTCTATCCAGCAGTTCCAATCCGAGCCTCAGGAAGGTTCAAATGATATGGAGTTTAAGGGCCCCCACCTTAGTCTCCCTTTCTCTCTGACTCACCCCCCACTTCTATCCAGCAGCTCTAATACCAGCTTCAGGAAGGTTCAAATGATATGGAGTTTAAGGGCCCCCACCTCAGTCTCTTTGTCTCTCTGACTCACCCCCCCTTCTATCCAGCAGCTCCAATCCCAGCTTCAGGAAGATTCAGATGATATGGAGTTTAAGGGGCCCCACCTCAATCTCTTTGTCTCTCTGACTCACCCCCCCCTTTCTATCAAGCAGCTCCAATCCCATCTTCCGGAAGGTTCAAATGATATGGAGTTTAAGGGCCCCCACCTCAGTCTCTTTGTCTCTCTGACTCATCCCCCACTTCTATCCAGCATCTCCAATCTTAGCTTCAGGAAGGTTCAAATGATATGGAGTTTAAGGGCCCCACCTTAGTCTCACTTTCTCTCTGACTCACCCCCCACTTCTATCCAGCAGCTCTAATACCAGCTTCAGGAAGGTTCAAATGATATGGAGTTTAAGGGCCCCCACCTCAGTCTCTTTGTCTCTCTGACTCACCCCCCCTTCTATCCAGCAGCTCCAATCCCAGCTTCAGGAAGATTCAGATGATATGGAGTTTAAGGGGCCCCACCTCAATCTCTTTGTCTCTCAGACTCACCCCCTTCTATCCAGGAGCTCCAATCCCAGCTTCAGGAAGGTTCAAATGATATGGAGTTTAAGGGCCCCCACCTTAGTCTCCCTTTCTCTCTGACTCACCCCCCACTTCTATCCAGTAGCTCCAATCCCAGCTTCAGGAAGGTTCAAATGATATGGAGTTTAAGGGCCCCCACCTCAGTCTCTTTGTCTCTCTGACTCACCCCCCCTTCTATCCAGCAGCTCCAATCCCAGTTTCAGGAAGGTTCAAATGATATGAAGTTTATGGGCCCCCACCTCAGTCTCTTTGTCTCTCTGACTCACCCCCCTTCTATCCAGCAGTTCCAATCCGAGCCTCAGGAAGGTTCAAATGATATGGAGTTTAAGGGCCCCCACCTTAGTCTCCCTTTCTCTCTGACTCACCCCCCACTTCTATCCAGCAGCTCCAATCCCAGTGTTAGGGTTCTAAATACCATGCAGAAATAAATCATTGTCCAAGGCAAAACATCCTTAATGGTGCAATTTATTCCACAGGCATGTTAGTACAGCTATGGAAATTTCAACTCTGAATTACATCCTGTAAGTTCACCCAGTTTAAAGTTCATGATCTCTCCCCACACCCACAAATCCATCACATGTTCCAATCATATTCTTCCACGCTGGCATGTACACCCATCTTCTTCCGGCCAGGTGTCGATGTGCGGAGACAAAAGATGACCTTGGCTTCTACAAAAGAATGTCAACAATCCATTCTACAATTCTACTCCTTTCTATTCCCCCCTCCCAACTACTACACTATTGAAACAGCATAGAAAATTATTAAAAAGTGTGGCAGGCCAAAGATCCTAAAAAGAATATAATTACAGGCCTGACAGGCGGCCTCTCCTCAAAAGAAAAACGTTTCCTGCAAAGAGAATAACATAAAAGTTAACATAACAAAATTAACCACCTCTTCTCCACCCAGGGGAACCCCTTGACTTTTCGGGAAACTTCCCATTGAATTGCTTTACTAACTTCTCCACTTTTAGGTTCCCACTGTTCACCCAATTAGCTTCAGACCAAGGGTAACCCTTCCAATGCACTAAGTACTGTAAGCAACCCCTATTCAGCCTGAAATCTACAATTTTTTCCACCTCAGATTGTGTTTCCCCTTCCATCACTAAAGGAGGAGATTGAGCTTGGGTGGATGCTCTTCTGTTAGACCCAATTACTGGTTTCAACAAACTACAATGAAATTCTGGGTCAATTTCCCCTAGACTTCTGGGTAGACTGAGTTGAACTGTAACTGAGTTAACTATCTTCACTATTGGGAATGGACCTAGAAATTTTGGACCCAATTCCTTGCTAAGCATTTCTAATCTTATGTATTTGGTAGATACAAAAACATTGTCCCCCACACGGTAGGGGTTTAGGAGTGAGCGACGTTGATCATCTTGCTTCTGGTAGGCTTCTGCTGCAACTGCTAGAGCCTTCTTCGTATTCTCCCATCCTTTCTTTAGCATGTCCATCCATTCACTCAAAGACATGAAAGAAGGAGGTTCTCTAGGCAACTCAGGCATGGCAACAACTCCCATGCCACTGGTAATCTGGAAACCCGCTAATCCTCTGCTGCTGTGGACCGCATCGTTGTACGCCACTTCGGCGAAGGGTAGCAAGTCCGACCAGTTGTCTCGCTGATAGTCCACAAAACACCGGATGTATTGTTCCACCACCGCATTGGCTCCCTCTGCTGCGCCGTTCATGCTGGGATGAACCTCTGAGCTCAGTTCTTGTGTGGACCCAATGGATCTCAGGACCTCTCTCCAGAACTTGGTTGTGAACTGGACTCCGCGGTCTGAAATGATCCTCTTGGGTACTCCATGCTGGCGATAAATGTGTTTCACAAACATTTTCGCTAATTCGTTTGCGGATGGCAATCCTGAGCAAGCAATGAAGTGTGCCTGCTTAGAAACCAAATCAATAACCGTCCAAATTACTTTATGCCCACTGCTGTCTGGGAGTTCCATGATGAAGTCCATTGCGACCTCTTCCCATTGCCGTTTCGGGCTCTCTGCTGCAGGTGCTGTAGGTTCTGGGCTCTTGGATCCAATCATCCACGGTTGGCCTTGTTCCTCCTCCGAGGCCTCCCCCTTGGTAGGACTCTTCGTCACCTGAAGTTGAGGATCCTCTTCCCGAGGTCGATTGGGCATTTCCCCCTCCGAGGCCTCCCCCTTAGTTGGACTCTTTGTCACCTTAAGTTGGGGATCCTCCTCCGGAGATTGTTTGCCCTTTTCCTCTTCTGAGACCTCCCCCTTGGTAGGACACTTCGTCACTTTAAGTTGGGGATCCTCTTCCAGAGGCTGTTGGCCCAGATAACTTTTCTGTGCAGGCATCTGGGGCCCTCTCTTAACCACCGTGGCAATTGGTACACACGTTTGTTCTTCAGCAATTCCCTCCTCCGAGGCCTCCCCCTTGGTAGGACTCTTTGTCACCTTAAGTTGGGGATCCTCCTCTGGAGAATGTCTGCCCTTTTCCTCTTCCGAGGCCTCCCCCTTGGTAGGACACTTCCTCACCTTAAGTTGGGGATCCTCTTCCAGAGGTTGTTGGCCCAGATGACTCTTCTGTGGTGGCATCTGGGACCCTCTCTTTACCGCCGTGGTGGTTGGTGCACACGTTTGTGGCATTGGGGCTGGAGCCAAGCACTCTGACGCTCTGTGGCCAAGTTGACAACAATGGTGGCATTTAATTGGCCCCCACGAGGAATGGAACCTAGTTACATCTCTAAACTTAGGAACCGTTTCATCACACTGCCTTGCTCTCCAACTTGCAGCTGCCCCCTTGGTAAACCCTTCTTCCATGGTGGAGATTGCTTCTCTGTAGGAAGGTGGAGTAAGAACCTTTTGGGGCATTGCAGATGCACCTTGTCCCGCTTCCCATCTTGCAGGCCTGGCTTTGGTAATCCCTTCTTCCATGTTGGTGATTGCTAATCTGTAGGAAGGTGGGGTAAGAACCACTTGGGGCCTTGCAGGCGCACAATTTCCCGCCATCCATCCCGCAGGCCTCCCTTTGATAATACCTTCTTCCATGGAGATTTCTTCTCTGTAGGAAGGTCTGGTAAGAACCTTTTGGGGCCTTGCAGGGGAGACTGGAACCGGTGGGGAGGTCAATCCCTCGGTTGGCCACTGCCCAGCTTTCTGCCATGGTGCCATCTGCTGAGGGAGGGCAGGTGCCCACTGGCATCCCTCCCATCCATGACCTGGGGTTAAGACCCATCCCGGGGTTGCCTGCTTCACAGGTTGCAGCTCAACCAATGATGGCTGGCTAGGGGGTTTTACGTGCCAAGGACCCTCCTGCTGGCTTGGATGAGTTATGGGCCAAGTAGGTGCCCTCTGCTGGCTTGGAGCATTTCCCCATGCTGATGGCAAAGGAGTTTGTAAGTAGCATCTTTTCCATCCAAGTCCTGGGAGGAAAGCCCAATTTACTGCCCAATTTGCTTCATTTACTGGTTGCAGCCCCATTTGTGGTGGCTTGCAAGTGACAGATGCTGGAAAAATTCCTTCTTCCTGCCTCCTTTGAAATTCCCATTTTGAAAGGGAATCTCTCTCCCATCTAGTTGCAGGGTGATATGCCATTTCATTTATTGCCGTCTGGAAGGAGCCCAAACCTCCGTTCTAAGGGTGCTTTTTTTTCCAATCTTGCTTCTAAGCTGGGGGGGAAGGAGGGGGAGCATGCACTCACAATTTTGCTGAAGAAGTCCGTCTGAGATTTCCTTCGTCTTGTCGCGTCTCCTCCTGCATTCCTCCAGATGCAATTAAACTGGAAACAGCATTCCATTGCCTTTGAAGTTCCGTACTCCTCTTCTTATCACCAAAAGCTTCTCATTAATTCTTCGCTGATATTTACGCTGTCCCGGTCAGCATTGGGAATGCCGAGACCCACATCACCAGATCTTCCATCACCAGCCCTTCCCCCTTGATAGGGGGAGGGAGCTAGTGAAATATTTTTAAAGTAGAGAGTTGAAATAATGTTAGGGTTCTAAATACCATGCAGAAATAAATCATTGTCCAAGGCAAAACATCCTTAATGGTGCAATTTATTCCACAGGCATGTTAGTACAGCTATGGAAATTTCAACTCTGAATTACATCCTGTAAGTTCACCCAGTTTAAAGTTCATGATCTCTCCCCACACCCACAAATCCATCACATGTTCCAATCATATTCTTCCACGCTGGCATGTACACCCATCTTCTTCCGGCCAGGTGTCGATGTGCGGAGACAAAAGATGACCTTGGCTTCTACAAAAGAATGTCAACAATCCATTCTACAATTCTACTCCTTTCTATTCCCCCCTCCCAACTACTACACTATTGAAACAGCATAGAAAATTATTAAAAAGTGTGGCAGGCCAAAGATCCTAAAAAGAATATAATTACAGGCCTGACACCCAGCTTCAGGAAGGTTCAAATGATATGGAGTTTAAGGGCCCCACCTTAGTCTCACTTTCTCTCTGACTCACCCCCCACTTCTATCCAGCAGCTCCAATCCCAGCTTCAGGAAGGGTCAAATGATATGGAGTTTAAGGGCCCCCACCTCAGTTTCTTTGTCTCTCTGACTCACCCCCCCTTCTATCCAGCAGCTCCAATCCCAGCTTCAGGAAGGTTCAAATGATATGGAGTTTAAGGGCCCCAACCTCAGTCTCTTTGTCTCTCTGACTCATCCCCCACTTCTATCCAGTAGCTCCAATCCCAGCTTCAGGAAGGTTCAAATGATATGGAGTTTAAGGGCCCCCACCTCAGTCTCTTTGTCTCTCTGACTCACCCCCCCTTCTATCCAGCAGCTCCAATCCCAGTTTCAGGAAGGTTCAAATGATATGAAGTTTATGGGCCCCCACCTCAGTCTCTTTGTCTCTCTGACTCACCCCCCTTCTATCCAGCAGTTCCAATCCGAGCCTCAGGAAGGTTCAAATGATATGGAGTTTAAGGGCCCCCACCTTAGTCTCCCTTTCTCTCTGACTCACCCCCCACTTCTATCCAGCAGCTCCAATCCCAGTGTTAGGGTTCTAAATACCATGCAGAAATAAATCATTGTCCAAGGCAAAACATCCTTAATGGTGCAATTTATTCCACAGGCATGTTAGTACAGCTATGGAAATTTCAACTCTGAATTACATCCTGTAAGTTCACCCAGTTTAAAGTTCATGATCTCTCCCCACACCCACAAATCCATCACATGTTCCAATCATATTCTTCCACGCTGGCATGTACACCCATCTTCTTCCGGCCAGGTGTCGATGTGCGGAGACAAAAGATGACCTTGGCTTCTACAAAAGAATGTCAACAATCCATTCTACAATTCTACTCCTTTCTATTCCCCCCTCCCAACTACTACACTATTGAAACAGCATAGAAAATTATTAAAAAGTGTGGCAGGCCAAAGATCCTAAAAAGAATATAATTACAGGCCTGACAGGCGGCCTCTCCTCAAAAGAAAAACGTTTCCTGCAAAGAGAATAACATAAAAGTTAACATAACAAAATTAACCACCTCTTCTCCACCCAGGGGAACCCCTTGACTTTTCGGGAAACTTCCCATTGAATTGCTTTACTAACTTCTCCACTTTTAGGTTCCCACTGTTCACCCAATTAGCTTCAGACCAAGGGTAACCCTTCCAATGCACTAAGTACTGTAAGCAACCCCTATTCAGCCTGAAATCTACAATTTTTTCCACCTCAGATTGTGTTTCCCCTTCCATCACTAAAGGAGGAGATTGAGCTTGGGTGGATGCTCTTCTGTTAGACCCAATTACTGGTTTCAACAAACTACAATGAAATTCTGGGTCAATTTCCCCTAGACTTCTGGGTAGACTGAGTTGAACTGTAACTGAGTTAACTATCTTCACTATTGGGAATGGACCTAGAAATTTTGGACCCAATTCCTTGCTAAGCATTTCTAATCTTATGTATTTGGTAGATACAAAAACATTGTCCCCCACACGGTAGGGGTTTAGGAGTGAGCGACGTTGATCATCTTGCTTCTGGTAGGCTTCTGCTGCAACTGCTAGAGCCTTCTTCGTATTCTCCCATCCTTTCTTTAGCATGTCCATCCATTCACTCAAAGACATGAAAGAAGGAGGTTCTCTAGGCAACTCAGGCATGGCAACAACTCCCATGCCACTGGTAATCTGGAAACCCGCTAATCCTCTGCTGCTGTGGACCGCATCGTTGTACGCCACTTCGGCGAAGGGTAGCAAGTCCGACCAGTTGTCTCGCTGATAGTCCACAAAACACCGGATGTATTGTTCCACCACCGCATTGGCTCCCTCTGCTGCGCCGTTCATGCTGGGATGAACCTCTGAGCTCAGTTCTTGTGTGGACCCAATGGATCTCAGGACCTCTCTCCAGAACTTGGTTGTGAACTGGACTCCGCGGTCTGAAATGATCCTCTTGGGTACTCCATGCTGGCGATAAATGTGTTTCACAAACATTTTCGCTAATTCGTTTGCGGATGGCAATCCTGAGCAAGCAATGAAGTGTGCCTGCTTAGAAACCAAATCAATAACCGTCCAAATTACTTTATGCCCACTGCTGTCTGGGAGTTCCATGATGAAGTCCATTGCGACCTCTTCCCATTGCCGTTTCGGGCTCTCTGCTGCAGGTGCTGTAGGTTCTGGGCTCTTGGATCCAATCATCCACGGTTGGCCTTGTTCCTCCTCCGAGGCCTCCCCCTTGGTAGGACTCTTCGTCACCTGAAGTTGAGGATCCTCTTCCCGAGGTCGATTGGGCATTTCCCCCTCCGAGGCCTCCCCCTTAGTTGGACTCTTTGTCACCTTAAGTTGGGGATCCTCCTCCGGAGATTGTTTGCCCTTTTCCTCTTCTGAGACCTCCCCCTTGGTAGGACACTTCGTCACTTTAAGTTGGGGATCCTCTTCCAGAGGCTGTTGGCCCAGATAACTTTTCTGTGCAGGCATCTGGGGCCCTCTCTTAACCACCGTGGCAATTGGTACACACGTTTGTTCTTCAGCAATTCCCTCCTCCGAGGCCTCCCCCTTGGTAGGACTCTTTGTCACCTTAAGTTGGGGATCCTCCTCTGGAGAATGTCTGCCCTTTTCCTCTTCCGAGGCCTCCCCCTTGGTAGGACACTTCCTCACCTTAAGTTGGGGATCCTCTTCCAGAGGTTGTTGGCCCAGATGACTCTTCTGTGGTGGCATCTGGGACCCTCTCTTTACCGCCGTGGTGGTTGGTGCACACGTTTGTGGCATTGGGGCTGGAGCCAAGCACTCTGACGCTCTGTGGCCAAGTTGACAACAATGGTGGCATTTAATTGGCCCCCACGAGGAATGGAACCTAGTTACATCTCTAAACTTAGGAACCGTTTCATCACACTGCCTTGCTCTCCAACTTGCAGCTGCCCCCTTGGTAAACCCTTCTTCCATGGTGGAGATTGCTTCTCTGTAGGAAGGTGGAGTAAGAACCTTTTGGGGCATTGCAGATGCACCTTGTCCCGCTTCCCATCTTGCAGGCCTGGCTTTGGTAATCCCTTCTTCCATGTTGGTGATTGCTAATCTGTAGGAAGGTGGGGTAAGAACCACTTGGGGCCTTGCAGGCGCACAATTTCCCGCCATCCATCCCGCAGGCCTCCCTTTGATAATACCTTCTTCCATGGAGATTTCTTCTCTGTAGGAAGGTCTGGTAAGAACCTTTTGGGGCCTTGCAGGGGAGACTGGAACCGGTGGGGAGGTCAATCCCTCGGTTGGCCACTGCCCAGCTTTCTGCCATGGTGCCATCTGCTGAGGGAGGGCAGGTGCCCACTGGCATCCCTCCCATCCATGACCTGGGGTTAAGACCCATCCCGGGGTTGCCTGCTTCACAGGTTGCAGCTCAACCAATGATGGCTGGCTAGGGGGTTTTACGTGCCAAGGACCCTCCTGCTGGCTTGGATGAGTTATGGGCCAAGTAGGTGCCCTCTGCTGGCTTGGAGCATTTCCCCATGCTGATGGCAAAGGAGTTTGTAAGTAGCATCTTTTCCATCCAAGTCCTGGGAGGAAAGCCCAATTTACTGCCCAATTTGCTTCATTTACTGGTTGCAGCCCCATTTGTGGTGGCTTGCAAGTGACAGATGCTGGAAAAATTCCTTCTTCCTGCCTCCTTTGAAATTCCCATTTTGAAAGGGAATCTCTCTCCCATCTAGTTGCAGGGTGATATGCCATTTCATTTATTGCCGTCTGGAAGGAGCCCAAACCTCCGTTCTAAGGGTGCTTTTTTTTCCAATCTTGCTTCTAAGCTGGGGGGGAAGGAGGGGGAGCATGCACTCACAATTTTGCTGAAGAAGTCCGTCTGAGATTTCCTTCGTCTTGTCGCGTCTCCTCCTGCATTCCTCCAGATGCAATTAAACTGGAAACAGCATTCCATTGCCTTTGAAGTTCCGTACTCCTCTTCTTATCACCAAAAGCTTCTCATTAATTCTTCGCTGATATTTACGCTGTCCCGGTCAGCATTGGGAATGCCGAGACCCACATCACCAGATCTTCCATCACCAGCCCTTCCCCCTTGATAGGGGGAGGGAGCTAGTGAAATATTTTTAAAGTAGAGAGTTGAAATAATGTTAGGGTTCTAAATACCATGCAGAAATAAATCATTGTCCAAGGCAAAACATCCTTAATGGTGCAATTTATTCCACAGGCATGTTAGTACAGCTATGGAAATTTCAACTCTGAATTACATCCTGTAAGTTCACCCAGTTTAAAGTTCATGATCTCTCCCCACACCCACAAATCCATCACATGTTCCAATCATATTCTTCCACGCTGGCATGTACACCCATCTTCTTCCGGCCAGGTGTCGATGTGCGGAGACAAAAGATGACCTTGGCTTCTACAAAAGAATGTCAACAATCCATTCTACAATTCTACTCCTTTCTATTCCCCCCTCCCAACTACTACACTATTGAAACAGCATAGAAAATTATTAAAAAGTGTGGCAGGCCAAAGATCCTAAAAAGAATATAATTACAGGCCTGACACCCAGCTTCAGGAAGGTTCAAATGATATGGAGTTTAAGGGCCCCACCTTAGTCTCACTTTCTCTCTGACTCACCCCCCACTTCTATCCAGCAGCTCTAATACCAGCTTCAGGAAGGTTCAAATGATATGGAGTTTAAGGGCCCCCACCTCAGTCTCTTTGTCTCTCTGACTCACCCCCCCTTCTATCCAGCAGCTCCAATCCCAGCTTCAGGAAGATTCAGATGATATGGAGTTTAAGGGGCCCCACCTCAATCTCTTTGTCTCTCAGACTCACCCCCTTCTATCCAGCAGCTCCAATCCCAGCTTCAGGAAGGTTCAAATGATATGGAGTTTAAGGGCCCCCACCTTAGTCTCCCTTTCTCTCTGACTCACCCCCCACTTCTATCCAGTAGCTCCAATCCCAGCTTCAGGAAGGTTCAAATGATATGGAGTTTAAGGGCCCCCACCTCAGTCTCTTTGTCTCTCTGACTCACCCCCCCTTCTATCCAGCAGCTCCAATCCCAGTTTCAGGAAGGTTCAAATGATATGAAGTTTATGGGCCCCCACCTCAGTCTCTTTGTCTCTCTGACTCACCCCCCTTCTATCCAGCAGTTCCAATCCGAGCCTCAGGAAGGTTCAAATGATATGGAGTTTAAGGGCCCCCACCTTAGTCTCCCTTTCTCTCTGACTCACCCCCCACTTCTATCCAGCAGCTCCAATCCCAGTATTAGGGTTCTAAATACCATGCAGAAATAAATCATTGTCCAAGGCAAAACATCCTTAATGGTGCAATTTATTCCACAGGCATGTTAGTACAGCTATGGAAATTTCAACTCTGAATTACATCCTGTAAGTTCACCCAGTTTAAAGTTCATGATCTCTCCCCACACCCACAAATCCATCACATGTTCCAATCATATTCTTCCACGCTGGCATGTACACCCATCTTCTTCCGGCCAGGTGTCGATGTGCGGAGACAAAAGATGACCTTGGCTTCTACAAAAGAATGTCAACAATCCATTCTACAATTCTACTCCTTTCTATTCCCCCCTCCCAACTACTACACTATTGAAACAGCATAGAAAATTATTAAAAAGTGTGGCAGGCCAAAGATCCTAAAAAGAATATAATTACAGGCCTGACACCCAGCTTCAGGAAGGTTCAAATGATATGGAGTTTAAGGGCCCCACCTTAGTCTCACTTTCTCTCTGACTCACCCCCCACTTCTATCCAGCAGCTCTAATACCAGCTTCAGGAAGGTTCAAATGATATGGAGTTTAAGGGCCCCCACCTCAGTCTCTTTGTCTCTCTGACTCACCCCCCCTTCTATCCAGCAGCTCCAATCCCAGCTTCAGGAAGATTCAGATGATATGGAGTTTAAGGGGCCCCACCTCAATCTCTTTGTCTCTCAGACTCACCCCCTTCTATCCAGGAGCTCCAATCCCAGCTTCAGGAAGGTTCAAATGATATGGATTTTAAGGGCCCCCACCTTAGTCTCCCTTTCTCTCTGACTCACCCCCCACTTCTATCCAGTAGCTCCAATCCCAGCTTCAGGAAGGTTCAAATGATATGGATTTTAAGGGCCCCCACCTTAGTCTCCCTTTCTCTCTGAATCACCCCCCACTTCTATCCAGTAGCTCCAATCCCAGCTTCAGGAAGGTTCAAATGATATGGAGTTTAAGGGCCCCCACCTCAGTCTCTTTGTCTCTCTGACTCACCCCCCCTTCTATCCAGCAGCTCCAATCCCAGTTTCTGGAAGGTTCAAATGATATGAAGTTTATGGGCCCCCACCTCAGTCTCTTTGTCTCTCTGACTCACCCCCCTTCTATCCAGCAGTTCCAATCCGAGCCTCAGGAAGGTTCAAATGATATGGAGTTTAAGGGGCCCCACCTTAGTCTCCCTTTCTCTCTGACTCACCCCCCACTTCTATCCAGCAGCTCCAATCCCAGTGTTAGGGTTCTAAATACCATGCAGAAATAAATCATTGTCCAAGGCAAAACATCCTTAATGGTGCAATTTATTCCACAGGCATGTTAGTACAGCTATGGAAATTTCAACTCTGAATTACATCCTGTAAGTTCACCCAGTTTAAAGTTCATGATCTCTCCCCACACCCACAAATCCATCACATGTTCCAATCATATTCTTCCACGCTGGCATGTACACCCATCTTCTTCCGGCCAGGTGTCGATGTGCGGAGACAAAAGATGACCTTGGCTTCTACAAAAGAATGTCAACAATCCATTCTACAATTCTACTCCTTTCTATTCCCCCCTCCCAACTACTACACTATTGAAACAGCATAGAAAATTATTAAAAAGTGTGGCAGGCCAAAGATCCTAAAAAGAATATAATTACAGGCCTGACAGGCGGCCTCTCCTCAAAAGAAAAACGTTTCCTGCAAAGAGAATAACATAAAAGTTAACATAACAAAATTAACCACCTCTTCTCCACCCAGGGGAACCCCTTGACTTTTCGGGAAACTTCCCATTGAATTGCTTTACTAACTTCTCCACTTTTAGGTTCCCACTGTTCACCCAATTAGCTTCAGACCAAGGGTAACCCTTCCAATGCACTAAGTACTGTAAGCAACCCCTATTCAGCCTGAAATCTACAATTTTTTCCACCTCAGATTGTGTTTCCCCTTCCATCACTAAAGGAGGAGATTGAGCTTGGGTGGATGCTCTTCTGTTAGACCCAATTACTGGTTTCAACAAACTACAATGAAATTCTGGGTCAATTTCCCCTAGACTTCTGGGTAGACTGAGTTGAACTGTAACTGAGTTAACTATCTTCACTATTGGGAATGGACCTAGAAATTTTGGACCCAATTCCTTGCTAAGCATTTCTAATCTTATGTATTTGGTAGATACAAAAACATTGTCCCCCACACGGTAGGGGTTTAGGAGTGAGCGACGTTGATCATCTTGCTTCTGGTAGGCTTCTGCTGCAACTGCTAGAGCCTTCTTCGTATTCTCCCATCCTTTCTTTAGCATGTCCATCCATTCACTCAAAGACATGAAAGAAGGAGGTTCTCTAGGCAACTCAGGCATGGCAACAACTCCCATGCCACTGGTAATCTGGAAACCCGCTAATCCTCTGCTGCTGTGGACCGCATCGTTGTACGCCACTTCGGCGAAGGGTAGCAAGTCCGACCAGTTGTCTCGCTGATAGTCCACAAAACACCGGATGTATTGTTCCACCACCGCATTGGCTCCCTCTGCTGCGCCGTTCATGCTGGGATGAACCTCTGAGCTCAGTTCTTGTGTGGACCCAATGGATCTCAGGACCTCTCTCCAGAACTTGGTTGTGAACTGGACTCCGCGGTCTGAAATGATCCTCTTGGGTACTCCATGCTGGCGATAAATGTGTTTCACAAACATTTTCGCTAATTCGTTTGCGGATGGCAATCCTGAGCAAGCAATGAAGTGTGCCTGCTTAGAAACCAAATCAATAACCGTCCAAATTACTTTATGCCCACTGCTGTCTGGGAGTTCCATGATGAAGTCCATTGCGACCTCTTCCCATTGCCGTTTCGGGCTCTCTGCTGCAGGTGCTGTAGGTTCTGGGCTCTTGGATCCAATCATCCACGGTTGGCCTTGTTCCTCCTCCGAGGCCTCCCCCTTGGTAGGACTCTTCGTCACCTGAAGTTGAGGATCCTCTTCCCGAGGTCGATTGGGCATTTCCCCCTCCGAGGCCTCCCCCTTAGTTGGACTCTTTGTCACCTTAAGTTGGGGATCCTCCTCCGGAGATTGTTTGCCCTTTTCCTCTTCTGAGACCTCCCCCTTGGTAGGACACTTCGTCACTTTAAGTTGGGGATCCTCTTCCAGAGGCTGTTGGCCCAGATAACTTTTCTGTGCAGGCATCTGGGGCCCTCTCTTAACCACCGTGGCAATTGGTACACACGTTTGTTCTTCAGCAATTCCCTCCTCCGAGGCCTCCCCCTTGGTAGGACTCTTTGTCACCTTAAGTTGGGGATCCTCCTCCGGAGAATGTCTGCCCTTTTCCTCTTCCGAGGCCTCCCCCTTGGTAGGACACTTCCTCACCTTAAGTTGGGGATCCTCTTCCAGAGGTTGTTGGCCCAGATGACTCTTCTGTGGTGGCATCTGGGACCCTCTCTTTACCGCCGTGGTGGTTGGTGCACACGTTTGTGGCATTGGGGCTGGAGCCAAGCACTCTGACGCTCTGTGGCCAAGTTGACAACAATGGTGGCATTTAATTGGCCCCCACGAGGAATGGAACCTAGTTACATCTCTAAACTTAGGAACCGTTTCATCACACTGCCTTGCTCTCCAACTTGCAGCTGCCCCCTTGGTAAACCCTTCTTCCATGGTGGAGATTGCTTCTCTGTAGGAAGGTGGAGTAAGAACCTTTTGGGGCATTGCAGATGCACCTTGTCCCGCTTCCCATCTTGCAGGCCTGGCTTTGGTAATCCCTTCTTCCATGTTGGTGATTGCTAATCTGTAGGAAGGTGGGGTAAGAACCACTTGGGGCCTTGCAGGCGCACAATTTCCCGCCATCCATCCCGCAGGCCTCCCTTTGATAATACCTTCTTCCATGGAGATTTCTTCTCTGTAGGAAGGTCTGGTAAGAACCTTTTGGGGCCTTGCAGGGGAGACTGGAACCGGTGGGGAGGTCAATCCCTCGGTTGGCCACTGCCCAGCTTTCTGCCATGGTGCCATCTGCTGAGGGAGGGCAGGTGCCCACTGGCATCCCTCCCATCCATGACCTGGGGTTAAGACCCATCCCGGGGTTGCCTGCTTCACAGGTTGCAGCTCAACCAATGATGGCTGGCTAGGGGGTTTTACGTGCCAAGGACCCTCCTGCTGGCTTGGATGAGTTATGGGCCAAGTAGGTGCCCTCTGCTGGCTTGGAGCATTTCCCCATGCTGATGGCAAAGGAGTTTGTAAGTAGCATCTTTTCCATCCAAGTCCTGGGAGGAAAGCCCAATTTACTGCCCAATTTGCTTCATTTACTGGTTGCAGCCCCATTTGTGGTGGCTTGCAAGTGACAGATGCTGGAAAAATTCCTTCTTCCTGCCTCCTTTGAAATTCCCATTTTGAAAGGGAATCTCTCTCCCATCTAGTTGCAGGGTGATATGCCATTTCATTTATTGCCGTCTGGAAGGAGCCCAAACCTCCGTTCTAAGGGTGCTTTTTTTTCCAATCTTGCTTCTAAGCTGGGGGGGAAGGAGGGGGAGCATGCACTCACAATTTTGCTGAAGAAGTCCGTCTGAGATTTCCTTCGTCTTGTCGCGTCTCCTCCTGCATTCCTCCAGATGCAATTAAACTGGAAACAGCATTCCATTGCCTTTGAAGTTCCGTACTCCTCTTCTTATCACCAAAAGCTTCTCATTAATTCTTCGCTGATATTTACGCTGTCCCGGTCAGCATTGGGAATGCCGAGACCCACATCACCAGATCTTCCATCACCAGCCCTTCCCCCTTGATAGGGGGAGGGAGCTAGTGAAATATTTTTAAAGTAGAGAGTTGAAATAATGTTAGGGTTCTAAATACCATGCAGAAATAAATCATTGTCCAAGGCAAAACATCCTTAATGGTGCAATTTATTCCACAGGCATGTTAGTACAGCTATGGAAATTTCAACTCTGAATTACATCCTGTAAGTTCACCCAGTTTAAAGTTCATGATCTCTCCCCACACCCACAAATCCATCACATGTTCCAATCATATTCTTCCACGCTGGCATGTACACCCATCTTCTTCCGGCCAGGTGTCGATGTGCGGAGACAAAAGATGACCTTGGCTTCTACAAAAGAATGTCAACAATCCATTCTACAATTCTACTCCTTTCTATTCCCCCCTCCCAACTACTACACTATTGAAACAGCATAGAAAATTATTAAAAAGTGTGGCAGGCCAAAGATCCTAAAAAGAATATAATTACAGGCCTGACACCCAGCTTCAGGAAGGTTCAAATGATATGGAGTTTAAGGGCCCCACCTTAGTCTCACTTTCTCTCTGACTCACCCCCCACTTCTATCCAGCAGCTCCAATCCCAGCTTCAGGAAGGGTCAAATGATATGGAGTTTAAGGGCCCCCACCTCAGTTTCTTTGTCTCTCTGACTCACCCCCCCTTCTATCCAGCAGCTCCAATCCCAGCTTCAGGAAGGTTCAAATGATATGGAGTTTAAGGGCCCCAACCTCAGTCTCTTTGTCTCTCTGACTCACCCCCCCTTCTATCCAGCAGCTCCAATGTCAGCTTCAGGACGGTTCAAATGATACGGAGTTTAAGGGCCCTCACCTCAGTCTCTTTGTCTCTCTGACTCACCCCCCCCTTTCTATCAAGCAGCTCCAATCCCATCTTCCGGAAGGTTCAAATGATATGGAGTTTAAGGGCCCCCACCTCAGTCTCTTTGTCTCTCTGACTCATCCCCCACTTCTATCCAGCATCTCCAATCTTAGCTTCAGGAAGGTTCAAATGATATGGAGTTTAAGGGCCCCACCTTAGTCTCACTTTCTCTCTGACTCACCCCCCACTTCTATCCAGCAGCTCTAATACCAGCTTCAGGAAGGTTCAAATGATATGGAGTTTAAGGGCCCCCACCTCAGTCTCTTTGTCTCTCTGACTCACCCCCCCTTCTATCCAGCAGCTCCAATCCCAGCTTCAGGAAGATTCAGATGATATGGAGTTTAAGGGGCCCCACCTCAATCTCTTTGTCTCTCAGACTCACCCCCTTCTATCCAGGAGCTCCAATCCCAGCTTCAGGAAGGTTCAAATGATATGGAGTTTAAGGGCCCCCACCTTAGTCTCCCTTTCTCTCTGACTCACCCCCCACTTCTATCCAGTAGCTCCAATCCCAGCTTCAGGAAGGTTCAAATGATATGGAGTTTAAGGGCCCCCACCTCAGTCTCTTTGTCTCTCTGACTCACCCCCCCTTCTATCCAGCAGCTCCAATCCCAGTTTCAGGAAGGTTCAAATGATATGAAGTTTATGGGCCCCCACCTCAGTCTCTTTGTCTCTCTGACTCACCCCCCTTCTATCCAGCAGTTCCAATCCGAGCCTCAGGAAGGTTCAAATGATATGGAGTTTAAGGGCCCCCACCTTAGTCTCCCTTTCTCTCTGACTCACCCCCCACTTCTATCCAGCAGCTCCAATCCCAGTGTTAGGGTTCTAAATACCATGCAGAAATAAATCATTGTCCAAGGCAAAACATCCTTAATGGTGCAATTTATTCCACAGGCATGTTAGTACAGCTATGGAAATTTCAACTCTGAATTACATCCTGTAAGTTCACCCAGTTTAAAGTTCATGATCTCTCCCCACACCCACAAATCCATCACATGTTCCAATCATATTCTTCCACGCTGGCATGTACACCCATCTTCTTCCGGCCAGGTGTCGATGTGCGGAGACAAAAGATGACCTTGGCTTCTACAAAAGAATGTCAACAATCCATTCTACAATTCTACTCCTTTCTATTCCCCCCTCCCAACTACTACACTATTGAAACAGCATAGAAAATTATTAAAAAGTGTGGCAGGCCAAAGATCCTAAAAAGAATATAATTACAGGCCTGACAGGCGGCCTCTCCTCAAAAGAAAAACGTTTCCTGCAAAGAGAATAACATAAAAGTTAACATAACAAAATTAACCACCTCTTCTCCACCCAGGGGAACCCCTTGACTTTTCGGGAAACTTCCCATTGAATTGCTTTACTAACTTCTCCACTTTTAGGTTCCCACTGTTCACCCAATTAGCTTCAGACCAAGGGTAACCCTTCCAATGCACTAAGTACTGTAAGCAACCCCTATTCAGCCTGAAATCTACAATTTTTTCCACCTCAGATTGTGTTTCCCCTTCCATCACTAAAGGAGGAGATTGAGCTTGGGTGGATGCTCTTCTGTTAGACCCAATTACTGGTTTCAACAAACTACAATGAAATTCTGGGTCAATTTCCCCTAGACTTCTGGGTAGACTGAGTTGAACTGTAACTGAGTTAACTATCTTCACTATTGGGAATGGACCTAGAAATTTTGGACCCAATTCCTTGCTAAGCATTTCTAATCTTATGTATTTGGTAGATACAAAAACATTGTCCCCCACACGGTAGGGGTTTAGGAGTGAGCGACGTTGATCATCTTGCTTCTGGTAGGCTTCTGCTGCAACTGCTAGAGCCTTCTTCGTATTCTCCCATCCTTTCTTTAGCATGTCCATCCATTCACTCAAAGACATGAAAGAAGGAGGTTCTCTAGGCAACTCAGGCATGGCAACAACTCCCATGCCACTGGTAATCTGGAAACCCGCTAATCCTCTGCTGCTGTGGACCGCATCGTTGTACGCCACTTCGGCGAAGGGTAGCAAGTCCGACCAGTTGTCTCGCTGATAGTCCACAAAACACCGGATGTATTGTTCCACCACCGCATTGGCTCCCTCTGCTGCGCCGTTCATGCTGGGATGAACCTCTGAGCTCAGTTCTTGTGTGGACCCAATGGATCTCAGGACCTCTCTCCAGAACTTGGTTGTGAACTGGACTCCGCGGTCTGAAATGATCCTCTTGGGTACTCCATGCTGGCGATAAATGTGTTTCACAAACATTTTCGCTAATTCGTTTGCGGATGGCAATCCTGAGCAAGCAATGAAGTGTGCCTGCTTAGAAACCAAATCAATAACCGTCCAAATTACTTTATGCCCACTGCTGTCTGGGAGTTCCATGATGAAGTCCATTGCGACCTCTTCCCATTGCCGTTTCGGGCTCTCTGCTGCAGGTGCTGTAGGTTCTGGGCTCTTGGATCCAATCATCCACGGTTGGCCTTGTTCCTCCTCCGAGGCCTCCCCCTTGGTAGGACTCTTCGTCACCTGAAGTTGAGGATCCTCTTCCCGAGGTCGATTGGGCATTTCCCCCTCCGAGGCCTCCCCCTTAGTTGGACTCTTTGTCACCTTAAGTTGGGGATCCTCCTCCGGAGATTGTTTGCCCTTTTCCTCTTCTGAGACCTCCCCCTTGGTAGGACACTTCGTCACTTTAAGTTGGGGATCCTCTTCCAGAGGCTGTTGGCCCAGATAACTTTTCTGTGCAGGCATCTGGGGCCCTCTCTTAACCACCGTGGCAATTGGTACACACGTTTGTTCTTCAGCAATTCCCTCCTCCGAGGCCTCCCCCTTGGTAGGACTCTTTGTCACCTTAAGTTGGGGATCCTCCTCTGGAGAATGTCTGCCCTTTTCCTCTTCCGAGGCCTCCCCCTTGGTAGGACACTTCCTCACCTTAAGTTGGGGATCCTCTTCCAGAGGTTGTTGGCCCAGATGACTCTTCTGTGGTGGCATCTGGGACCCTCTCTTTACCGCCGTGGTGGTTGGTGCACACGTTTGTGGCATTGGGGCTGGAGCCAAGCACTCTGACGCTCTGTGGCCAAGTTGACAACAATGGTGGCATTTAATTGGCCCCCACGAGGAATGGAACCTAGTTACATCTCTAAACTTAGGAACCGTTTCATCACACTGCCTTGCTCTCCAACTTGCAGCTGCCCCCTTGGTAAACCCTTCTTCCATGGTGGAGATTGCTTCTCTGTAGGAAGGTGGAGTAAGAACCTTTTGGGGCATTGCAGATGCACCTTGTCCCGCTTCCCATCTTGCAGGCCTGGCTTTGGTAATCCCTTCTTCCATGTTGGTGATTGCTAATCTGTAGGAAGGTGGGGTAAGAACCACTTGGGGCCTTGCAGGCGCACAATTTCCCGCCATCCATCCCGCAGGCCTCCCTTTGATAATACCTTCTTCCATGGAGATTTCTTCTCTGTAGGAAGGTCTGGTAAGAACCTTTTGGGGCCTTGCAGGGGAGACTGGAACCGGTGGGGAGGTCAATCCCTCGGTTGGCCACTGCCCAGCTTTCTGCCATGGTGCCATCTGCTGAGGGAGGGCAGGTGCCCACTGGCATCCCTCCCATCCATGACCTGGGGTTAAGACCCATCCCGGGGTTGCCTGCTTCACAGGTTGCAGCTCAACCAATGATGGCTGGCTAGGGGGTTTTACGTGCCAAGGACCCTCCTGCTGGCTTGGATGAGTTATGGGCCAAGTAGGTGCCCTCTGCTGGCTTGGAGCATTTCCCCATGCTGATGGCAAAGGAGTTTGTAAGTAGCATCTTTTCCATCCAAGTCCTGGGAGGAAAGCCCAATTTACTGCCCAATTTGCTTCATTTACTGGTTGCAGCCCCATTTGTGGTGGCTTGCAAGTGACAGATGCTGGAAAAATTCCTTCTTCCTGCCTCCTTTGAAATTCCCATTTTGAAAGGGAATCTCTCTCCCATCTAGTTGCAGGGTGATATGCCATTTCATTTATTGCCGTCTGGAAGGAGCCCAAACCTCCGTTCTAAGGGTGCTTTTTTTTCCAATCTTGCTTCTAAGCTGGGGGGGAAGGAGGGGGAGCATGCACTCACAATTTTGCTGAAGAAGTCCGTCTGAGATTTCCTTCGTCTTGTCGCGTCTCCTCCTGCATTCCTCCAGATGCAATTAAACTGGAAACAGCATTCCATTGCCTTTGAAGTTCCGTACTCCTCTTCTTATCACCAAAAGCTTCTCATTAATTCTTCGCTGATATTTACGCTGTCCCGGTCAGCATTGGGAATGCCGAGACCCACATCACCAGATCTTCCATCACCAGCCCTTCCCCCTTGATAGGGGGAGGGAGCTAGTGAAATATTTTTAAAGTAGAGAGTTGAAATAATGTTAGGGTTCTAAATACCATGCAGAAATAAATCATTGTCCAAGGCAAAACATCCTTAATGGTGCAATTTATTCCACAGGCATGTTAGTACAGCTATGGAAATTTCAACTCTGAATTACATCCTGTAAGTTCACCCAGTTTAAAGTTCATGATCTCTCCCCACACCCACAAATCCATCACATGTTCCAATCATATTCTTCCACGCTGGCATGTACACCCATCTTCTTCCGGCCAGGTGTCGATGTGCGGAGACAAAAGATGACCTTGGCTTCTACAAAAGAATGTCAACAATCCATTCTACAATTCTACTCCTTTCTATTCCCCCCTCCCAACTACTACACTATTGAAACAGCATAGAAAATTATTAAAAAGTGTGGCAGGCCAAAGATCCTAAAAAGAATATAATTACAGGCCTGACACCCAGCTTCAGGAAGGTTCAAATGATATGGAGTTTAAGGGCCCCACCTTAGTCTCACTTTCTCTCTGACTCACCCCCCACTTCTATCCAGCAGCTCCAATCCCAGCTTCAGGAAGGGTCAAATGATATGGAGTTTAAGGGCCCCCACCTCAGTTTCTTTGTCTCTCTGACTCACCCCCCCTTCTATCCAGCAGCTCCAATCCCAGCTTCAGGAAGGTTCAAATGATATGGAGTTTAAGGGCCCCAACCTCAGTCTCTTTGTCTCTCTGACTCACCCCCCCCCCCCTTCTATCCAGCAGCTCCAATGTCAGCTTCAGGACGGTTCAAATGATACGGAGTTTAAGGGCCCTCACCTCAGTCTCTTTGTCTCTCTGACTCACCCCCCCTTTCTATCAAGCAGCTCCAATCCCATCTTCCGGAAGGTTCAAATGATATGGAGTTTAAGGGCCCCCACCTCAGTCTCTTTGTCTCTCTGACTCATCCCCCACTTCTATCCAGCATCTCCAATCTTAGCTTCAGGAAGGTTCAAATGATATGGAGTTTAAGGGCCCCCAACTCAGTCTCTTTGTCTCTCTGACTCACCCCCCCCCCCCCATTCTATCCAGCAGCTCAATCCTAGCTTCAGGAAGGTTCAAATGATATGGAGTTTTAGGGCCCCCACCTCAGTCTCTTTGTCTCTCTGACTCCGCCCTCCCCCCCGTCTATCCAGCAGCTCTAATACCAGCTTCAGGAAGGTTCAAATGATATGGAGTTTAAGGGCCCCCACCTCAGTCTCTTTGTCTCTCTGACTCACCCCCCCTTCTATCCAGCAGCTCCAATCCCAGCTTCAGGAAGATTCAGATGATATGGAGTTTAAGGGGCCCCACCTCAATCTCTTTGTCTCTCAGACTCACCCCCTTCTATCCAGGAGCTCCAATCCCAGCTTCAGGAAGGTTCAAATGATATGGATTTTAAGGGCCCCCACCTTAGTCTCCCTTTCTCTCTGACTCACCCCCCACTTCTATCCAGTAGCTCCAATCCCAGCTTCAGGAAGGTTCAAATGATATGGAGTTTAAGGGCCCCCACCTCAGTCTCTTTGTCTCTCTGACTCACCCCCCCTTCTATCCAGCAGCTCCAATCCCAGTTTCAGGAAGGTTCAAATGATATGAAGTTTATGGGCCCCCACCTCAGTCTCTTTGTCTCTCTGACTCACCCCCCTTCTATCCAGCAGTTCCAATCCGAGCCTCAGGAAGGTTCAAATGATATGGAGTTTAAGGGCCCCCACCTTAGTCTCCCTTTCTCTCTGACTCACCCCCCACTTCTATCCAGCAGCTCCAATCCCAGTGTTAGGGTTCTAAATACCATGCAGAAATAAATCATTGTCCAAGGCAAAACATCCTTAATGGTGCAATTTATTCCACAGGCATGTTAGTACAGCTATGGAAATTTCAACTCTGAATTACATCCTGTAAGTTCACCCAGTTTAAAGTTCATGATCTCTCCCCACACCCACAAATCCATCACATGTTCCAATCATATTCTTCCACGCTGGCATGTACACCCATCTTCTTCCGGCCAGGTGTCGATGTGCGGAGACAAAAGATGACCTTGGCTTCTACAAAAGAATGTCAACAATCCATTCTACAATTCTACTCCTTTCTATTCCCCCCTCCCAACTACTACACTATTGAAACAGCATAGAAAATTATTAAAAAGTGTGGCAGGCCAAAGATCCTAAAAAGAATATAATTACAGGCCTGACAGGCGGCCTCTCCTCAAAAGAAAAACGTTTCCTGCAAAGAGAATAACATAAAAGTTAACATAACAAAATTAACCACCTCTTCTCCACCCAGGGGAACCCCTTGACTTTTCGGGAAACTTCCCATTGAATTGCTTTACTAACTTCTCCACTTTTAGGTTCCCACTGTTCACCCAATTAGCTTCAGACCAAGGGTAACCCTTCCAATGCACTAAGTACTGTAAGCAACCCCTATTCAGCCTGAAATCTACAATTTTTTCCACCTCAGATTGTGTTTCCCCTTCCATCACTAAAGGAGGAGATTGAGCTTGGGTGGATGCTCTTCTGTTAGACCCAATTACTGGTTTCAACAAACTACAATGAAATTCTGGGTCAATTTCCCCTAGACTTCTGGGTAGACTGAGTTGAACTGTAACTGAGTTAACTATCTTCACTATTGGGAATGGACCTAGAAATTTTGGACCCAATTCCTTGCTAAGCATTTCTAATCTTATGTATTTGGTAGATACAAAAACATTGTCCCCCACACGGTAGGGGTTTAGGAGTGAGCGACGTTGATCATCTTGCTTCTGGTAGGCTTCTGCTGCAACTGCTAGAGCCTTCTTCGTATTCTCCCATCCTTTCTTTAGCATGTCCATCCATTCACTCAAAGACATGAAAGAAGGAGGTTCTCTAGGCAACTCAGGCATGGCAACAACTCCCATGCCACTGGTAATCTGGAAACCCGCTAATCCTCTGCTGCTGTGGACCGCATCGTTGTACGCCACTTCGGCGAAGGGTAGCAAGTCCGACCAGTTGTCTCGCTGATAGTCCACAAAACACCGGATGTATTGTTCCACCACCGCATTGGCTCCCTCTGCTGCGCCGTTCATGCTGGGATGAACCTCTGAGCTCAGTTCTTGTGTGGACCCAATGGATCTCAGGACCTCTCTCCAGAACTTGGTTGTGAACTGGACTCCGCGGTCTGAAATGATCCTCTTGGGTACTCCATGCTGGCGATAAATGTGTTTCACAAACATTTTCGCTAATTCGTTTGCGGATGGCAATCCTGAGCAAGCAATGAAGTGTGCCTGCTTAGAAACCAAATCAATAACCGTCCAAATTACTTTATGCCCACTGCTGTCTGGGAGTTCCATGATGAAGTCCATTGCGACCTCTTCCCATTGCCGTTTCGGGCTCTCTGCTGCAGGTGCTGTAGGTTCTGGGCTCTTGGATCCAATCATCCACGGTTGGCCTTGTTCCTCCTCCGAGGCCTCCCCCTTGGTAGGACTCTTCGTCACCTGAAGTTGAGGATCCTCTTCCCGAGGTCGATTGGGCATTTCCCCCTCCGAGGCCTCCCCCTTAGTTGGACTCTTTGTCACCTTAAGTTGGGGATCCTCCTCCGGAGATTGTTTGCCCTTTTCCTCTTCTGAGACCTCCCCCTTGGTAGGACACTTCGTCACTTTAAGTTGGGGATCCTCTTCCAGAGGCTGTTGGCCCAGATAACTTTTCTGTGCAGGCATCTGGGGCCCTCTCTTAACCACCGTGGCAATTGGTACACACGTTTGTTCTTCAGCAATTCCCTCCTCCGAGGCCTCCCCCTTGGTAGGACTCTTTGTCACCTTAAGTTGGGGATCCTCCTCTGGAGAATGTCTGCCCTTTTCCTCTTCCGAGGCCTCCCCCTTGGTAGGACACTTCCTCACCTTAAGTTGGGGATCCTCTTCCAGAGGTTGTTGGCCCAGATGACTCTTCTGTGGTGGCATCTGGGACCCTCTCTTTACCGCCGTGGTGGTTGGTGCACACGTTTGTGGCATTGGGGCTGGAGCCAAGCACTCTGACGCTCTGTGGCCAAGTTGACAACAATGGTGGCATTTAATTGGCCCCCACGAGGAATGGAACCTAGTTACATCTCTAAACTTAGGAACCGTTTCATCACACTGCCTTGCTCTCCAACTTGCAGCTGCCCCCTTGGTAAACCCTTCTTCCATGGTGGAGATTGCTTCTCTGTAGGAAGGTGGAGTAAGAACCTTTTGGGGCATTGCAGATGCACCTTGTCCCGCTTCCCATCTTGCAGGCCTGGCTTTGGTAATCCCTTCTTCCATGTTGGTGATTGCTAATCTGTAGGAAGGTGGAGTAAGAACCACTTGGGGCCTTGCAGGCGCACAATTTCCCGCCATCCATCCCGCAGGCCTCCCTTTGATAATACCTTCTTCCATGGAGATTTCTTCTCTGTAGGAAGGTCTGGTAAGAACCTTTTGGGGCCTTGCAGGGGAGACTGGAACCGGTGGGGAGGTCAATCCCTCGGTTGGCCACTGCCCAGCTTTCTGCCATGGTGCCATCTGCTGAGGGAGGGCAGGTGCCCACTGGCATCCCTCCCATCCATGACCTGGGGTTAAGACCCATCCCGGGGTTGCCTGCTTCACAGGTTGCAGCTCAACCAATGATGGCTGGCTAGGGGGTTTTACGTGCCAAGGACCCTCCTGCTGGCTTGGATGAGTTATGGGCCAAGTAGGTGCCCTCTGCTGGCTTGGAGCATTTCCCCATGCTGATGGCAAAGGAGTTTGTAAGTAGCATCTTTTCCATCCAAGTCCTGGGAGGAAAGCCCAATTTACTGCCCAATTTGCTTCATTTACTGGTTGCAGCCCCATTTGTGGTGGCTTGCAAGTGACAGATGCTGGAAAAATTCCTTCTTCCTGCCTCCTTTGAAATTCCCATTTTGAAAGGGAATCTCTCTCCCATCTAGTTGCAGGGTGATATGCCATTTCATTTATTGCCGTCTGGAAGGAGCCCAAACCTCCGTTCTAAGGGTGCTTTTTTTTCCAATCTTGCTTCTAAGCTGGGGGGGAAGGAGGGGGAGCATGCACTCACAATTTTGCTGAAGAAGTCCGTCTGAGATTTCCTTCGTCTTGTCGCGTCTCCTCCTGCATTCCTCCAGATGCAATTAAACTGGAAACAGCATTCCATTGCCTTTGAAGTTCCGTACTCCTCTTCTTATCACCAAAAGCTTCTCATTAATTCTTCGCTGATATTTACGCTGTCCCGGTCAGCATTGGGAATGCCGAGACCCACATCACCAGATCTTCCATCACCAGCCCTTCCCCCTTGATAGGGGGAGGGAGCTAGTGAAATATTTTTAAAGTAGAGAGTTGAAATAATGTTAGGGTTCTAAATACCATGCAGAAATAAATCATTGTCCAAGGCAAAACATCCTTAATGGTGCAATTTATTCCACAGGCATGTTAGTACAGCTATGGAAATTTCAACTCTGAATTACATCCTGTAAGTTCACCCAGTTTAAAGTTCATGATCTCTCCCCACACCCACAAATCCATCACATGTTCCAATCATATTCTTCCACGCTGGCATGTACACCCATCTTCTTCCGGCCAGGTGTCGATGTGCGGAGACAAAAGATGACCTTGGCTTCTACAAAAGAATGTCAACAATCCATTCTACAATTCTACTCCTTTCTATTCCCCCCTCCCAACTACTACACTATTGAAACAGCATAGAAAATTATTAAAAAGTGTGGCAGGCCAAAGATCCTAAAAAGAATATAATTACAGGCCTGACACCCAGCTTCAGGAAGGTTCAAATGATATGGAGTTTAAGGGCCCCACCTTAGTCTCACTTTCTCTCTGACTCACCCCCCACTTCTATCCAGCAGCTCTAATACCAGCTTCAGGAAGGTTCAAATGATATGGAGTTTAAGGGCCCCCACCTCAGTCTCTTTGTCTCTCTGACTCACCCCCCCTTCTATCCAGCAGCTCCAATCCCAGCTTCAGGAAGATTCAGATGATATGGAGTTTAAGGGGCCCCACCTCAATCTCTTTGTCTCTCAGACTCACCCCCTTCTATCCAGGAGCTCCAATCCCAGCTTCAGGAAGGTTCAAATGATATGGATTTTAAGGGCCCCCACCTTAGTCTCCCTTTCTCTCTGACTCACCCCCCACTTCTATCCAGTAGCTCCAATCCCAGCTTCAGGAAGGTTCAAATGATATGGAGTTTAAGGGCCCCCACCTCAGTCTCTTTGTCTCTCTGACTCACCCCCCCTTCTATCCAGCAGCTCCAATCCCAGTTTCAGGAAGGTTCAAATGATATGAAGTTTATGGGCCCCCACCTCAGTCTCTTTGTCTCTCTGACTCACCCCCCTTCTATCCAGCAGTTCCAATCCGAGCCTCAGGAAGGTTCAAATGATATGGAGTTTAAGGGCCCCCACCTTAGTCTCCCTTTCTCTCTGACTCACCCCCCACTTCTATCCAGCAGCTCCAATCCCAGTGTTAGAGTTCTAAATACCATGCAGAAATAAATCATTGTCCAAGGCAAAACATCCTTAATGGTGCAATTTATTCCACAGGCATGTTAGTACAGCTATGGAAATTTCAACTCTGAATTACATCCTGTAAGTTCACCCAGTTTAAAGTTCATGATCTCTCCCCACACCCACAAATCCATCACATGTTCCAATCATATTCTTCCACGCTGGCATGTACACCCATCTTCTTCCGGCCAGGTGTCGATGTGCGGAGACAAAAGATGACCTTGGCTTCTACAAAAGAATGTCAACAATCCATTCTACAATTCTACTCCTTTCTATTCCCCCCTCCCAACTACTACACTATTGAAACAGCATAGAAAATTATTAAAAAGTGTGGCAGGCCAAAGATCCTAAAAAGAATATAATTACAGGCCTGACAGGCGGCCTCTCCTCAAAAGAAAAACGTTTCCTGCAAAGAGAATAACATAAAAGTTAACATAACAAAATTAACCACCTCTTCTCCACCCAGGGGAACCCCTTGACTTTTCGGGAAACTTCCCATTGAATTGCTTTACTAACTTCTCCACTTTTAGGTTCCCACTGTTCACCCAATTAGCTTCAGACCAAGGGTAACCCTTCCAATGCACTAAGTACTGTAAGCAACCCCTATTCAGCCTGAAATCTACAATTTTTTCCACCTCAGATTGTGTTTCCCCTTCCATCACTAAAGGAGGAGATTGAGCTTGGGTGGATGCTCTTCTGTTAGACCCAATTACTGGTTTCAACAAACTACAATGAAATTCTGGGTCAATTTCCCCTAGACTTCTGGGTAGACTGAGTTGAACTGTAACTGAGTTAACTATCTTCACTATTGGGAATGGACCTAGAAATTTTGGACCCAATTCCTTGCTAAGCATTTCTAATCTTATGTATTTGGTAGATACAAAAACATTGTCCCCCACACGGTAGGGGTTTAGGAGTGAGCGACGTTGATCATCTTGCTTCTGGTAGGCTTCTGCTGCAACTGCTAGAGCCTTCTTCGTATTCTCCCATCCTTTCTTTAGCATGTCCATCCATTCACTCAAAGACATGATAGAAGGAGGTTCTCTAGGCAACTCAGGCATGGCAACAACTCCCATGCCACTGGTAATCTGGAAACCCGCTAATCCTCTGCTGCTGTGGACCGCATCGTTGTACGCCACTTCGGCGAAGGGTAGCAAGTCCGACCAGTTGTCTCGCTGATAGTCCACAAAACACCGGATGTATTGTTCCACCACCGCATTGGCTCCCTCTGCTGCGCCGTTCATGCTGGGATGAACCTCTGAGCTCAGTTCTTGTGTGGACCCAATGGATCTCAGGACCTCTCTCCAGAACTTGGTTGTGAACTGGACTCCGCGGTCTGAAATGATCCTCTTGGGTACTCCATGCTGGCGATAAATGTGTTTCACAAACATTTTCGCTAATTCGTTTGCGGATGGCAATCCTGAGCAAGCAATGAAGTGTGCCTGCTTAGAAACCAAATCAATAACCGTCCAAATTACTTTATGCCCACTGCTGTCTGGGAGTTCCATGATGAAGTCCATTGCGACCTCTTCCCATTGCCGTTTCGGGCTCTCTGCTGCAGGTGCTGTAGGTTCTGGGCTCTTGGATCCAATCATCCACGGTTGGCCTTGTTCCTCCTCCGAGGCCTCCCCCTTGGTAGGACTCTTCGTCACCTGAAGTTGAGGATCCTCTTCCCGAGGTCGATTGGGCATTTCCCCCTCCGAGGCCTCCCCCTTAGTTGGACTCTTTGTCACCTTAAGTTGGGGATCCTCCTCCGGAGATTGTTTGCCCTTTTCCTCTTCTGAGACCTCCCCCTTGGTAGGACACTTCGTCACTTTAAGTTGGGGATCCTCTTCCAGAGGCTGTTGGCCCAGATAACTTTTCTGTGCAGGCATCTGGGGCCCTCTCTTAACCACCGTGGCAATTGGTACACACGTTTGTTCTTCAGCAATTCCCTCCTCCGAGGCCTCCCCCTTGGTAGGACTCTTTGTCACCTTAAGTTGGGGATCCTCCTCCGGAGAATGTCTGCCCTTTTCCTCTTCCGAGGCCTCCCCCTTGGTAGGACACTTCCTCACCTTAAGTTGGGGATCCTCTTCCAGAGGTTGTTGGCCCAGATGACTCTTCTGTGGTGGCATCTGGGACCCTCTCTTTACCGCCGTGGTGGTTGGTGCACACGTTTGTGGCATTGGGGCTGGAGCCAAGCACTCTGACGCTCTGTGGCCAAGTTGACAACAATGGTGGCATTTAATTGGCCCCCACGAGGAATGGAACCTAGTTACATCTCTAAACTTAGGAACCGTTTCATCACACTGCCTTGCTCTCCAACTTGCAGCTGCCCCCTTGGTAAACCCTTCTTCCATGGTGGAGATTGCTTCTCTGTAGGAAGGTGGAGTAAGAACCTTTTGGGGCATTGCAGATGCACCTTGTCCCGCTTCCCATCTTGCAGGCCTGGCTTTGGTAATCCCTTCTTCCATGTTGGTGATTGCTAATCTGTAGGAAGGTGGGGTAAGAACCACTTGGGGCCTTGCAGGCGCACAATTTCCCGCCATCCATCCCGCAGGCCTCCCTTTGATAATACCTTCTTCCATGGAGATTTCTTCTCTGTAGGAAGGTCTGGTAAGAACCTTTTGGGGCCTTGCAGGGGAGACTGGAACCGGTGGGGAGGTCAATCCCTCGGTTGGCCACTGCCCAGCTTTCTGCCATGGTGCCATCTGCTGAGGGAGGGCAGGTGCCCACTGGCATCCCTCCCATCCATGACCTGGGGTTAAGACCCATCCCGGGGTTGCCTGCTTCACAGGTTGCAGCTCAACCAATGATGGCTGGCTAGGGGGTTTTACGTGCCAAGGACCCTCCTGCTGGCTTGGATGAGTTATGGGCCAAGTAGGTGCCCTCTGCTGGCTTGGAGCATTTCCCCATGCTGATGGCAAAGGAGTTTGTAAGTAGCATCTTTTCCATCCAAGTCCTGGGAGGAAAGCCCAATTTACTGCCCAATTTGCTTCATTTACTGGTTGCAGCCCCATTTGTGGTGGCTTGCAAGTGACAGATGCTGGAAAAATTCCTTCTTCCTGCCTCCTTTGAAATTCCCATTTTGAAAGGGAATCTCTCTCCCATCTAGTTGCAGGGTGATATGCCATTTCATTTATTGCCGTCTGGAAGGAGCCCAAACCTCCGTTCTAAGGGTGCTTTTTTTTCCAATCTTGCTTCTAAGCTGGGGGGGAAGGAGGGGGAGCATGCACTCACAATTTTGCTGAAGAAGTCCGTCTGAGATTTCCTTCGTCTTGTCGCGTCTCCTCCTGCATTCCTCCAGATGCAATTAAACTGGAAACAGCATTCCATTGCCTTTGAAGTTCCGTACTCCTCTTCTTATCACCAAAAGCTTCTCATTAATTCTTCGCTGATATTTACGCTGTCCCGGTCAGCATTGGGAATGCCGAGACCCACATCACCAGATCTTCCATCACCAGCCCTTCCCCCTTGATAGGGGGAGGGAGCTAGTGAAATATTTTTAAAGTAGAGAGTTGAAATAATGTTAGGGTTCTAAATACCATGCAGAAATAAATCATTGTCCAAGGCAAAACATCCTTAATGGTGCAATTTATTCCACAGGCATGTTAGTACAGCTATGGAAATTTCAACTCTGAATTACATCCTGTAAGTTCACCCAGTTTAAAGTTCATGATCTCTCCCCACACCCACAAATCCATCACATGTTCCAATCATATTCTTCCACGCTGGCATGTACACCCATCTTCTTCCGGCCAGGTGTCGATGTGCGGAGACAAAAGATGACCTTGGCTTCTACAAAAGAATGTCAACAATCCATTCTACAATTCTACTCCTTTCTATTCCCCCCTCCCAACTACTACACTATTGAAACAGCATAGAAAATTATTAAAAAGTGTGGCAGGCCAAAGATCCTAAAAAGAATATAATTACAGGCCTGACACCCAGCTTCAGGAAGGTTCAAATGATATGGAGTTTAAGGGCCCCACCTTAGTCTCACTTTCTCTCTGACTCACCCCCCACTTCTATCCAGCAGCTCCAATCCCAGCTTCAGGAAGGGTCAAATGATATGGAGTTTAAGGGCCCCCACCTCAGTTTCTTTGTCTCTCTGACTCACCCCCCCTTCTATCCAGCAGCTCCAATCCCAGCTTCAGGAAGGTTCAAATGATATGGAGTTTAAGGGCCCCAACCTCAGTCTCTTTGTCTCTCTGACTCACCCCCCCCCCCTTCTATCCAGCAGCTCCAATGTCAGCTTCAGGACGGTTCAAATGATACGGAGTTTAAGGGCCCTCACCTCAGTCTCTTTGTCTCTCTGACTCACCCCCCCTTTCTATCAAGCAGCTCCAATCCCATCTTCCGGAAGGTTCAAATGATATGGAGTTTAAGGGCCCCCACCTCAGTCTCTTTGTCTCTCTGACTCATCCCCCACTTCTATCCAGCATCTCCAATCTTAGCTTCAGGAAGGTTCAAATGATATGGAGTTTAAGGGCCCCCAACTCAGTCTCTTTGTCTCTCTGACTCACCCCCCCCCCCATTCTATCCAGCAGCTCAATCCTAGCTTCAGGAAGGTTCAAATGATATGGAGTTTTAGGGCCCCCACCTCAGTCTCTTTGTCTCTCTGACTCCGCCCTCCCCCCGTCTATCCAGCAGCTCTAATACCAGCTTCAGGAAGGTTCAAATGATATGGAGTTTAAGGGCCCCCACCTCAGTCTCTTTGTCTCTCTGACTCACCCCCCCTTCTATCCAGCAGCTCCAATCCCAGCTTCAGGAAGATTCAGATGATATGGAGTTTAAGGGGCCCCACCTCAATCTCTTTGTCTCTCAGACTCACCCCCTTCTATCCAGGAGCTCCAATCCCAGCTTCAGGAAGGTTCAAATGATATGGATTTTAAGGGCCCCCACCTTAGTCTCCCTTTCTCTCTGACTCACCCCCCACTTCTATACAGTAGCTCCAATCCCAGCTTCAGGAAGGTTCAAATGATATGGAGTTTAAGGGCCCCCACCTCAGTCTCTTTGTCTCTCTGACTCACCCCCCCTTCTATCCAGCAGCTCCAATCCCAGTTTCAGGAAGGTTCAAATGATATGAAGTTTATGGGCCCCCACCTCAGTCTCTTTGTCTCTCTGACTCACCCCCCTTCTATCCAGCAGTTCCAATCCGAGCCTCAGGAAGGTTCAAATGATATGGAGTTTAAGGGCCCCCACCTTAGTCTCCCTTTCTCTCTGACTCACCCCCCACTTCTATCCAGCAGCTCCAATCCCAGTGTTAGGGTTCTAAATACCATGCAGAAATAAATCATTGTCCAAGGCAAAACATCCTTAATGGTGCAATTTATTCCACAGGCATGTTAGTACAGCTATGGAAATTTCAACTCTGAATTACATCCTGTAAGTTCACCCAGTTTAAAGTTCATGATCTCTCCCCACACCCACAAATCCATCACATGTTCCAATCATATTCTTCCACGCTGGCATGTACACCCATCTTCTTCCGGCCAGGTGTCGATGTGCGGAGACAAAAGATGACCTTGGCTTCTACAAAAGAATGTCAACAATCCATTCTACAATTCTACTCCTTTCTATTCCCCCCTCCCAACTACTACACTATTGAAACAGCATAGAAAATTATTAAAAAGTGTGGCAGGCCAAAGATCCTAAAAAGAATATAATTACAGGCCTGACAGGCGGCCTCTCCTCAAAAGAAAAACGTTTCCTGCAAAGAGAATAACATAAAAGTTAACATAACAAAATTAACCACCTCTTCTCCACCCAGGGGAACCCCTTGACTTTTCGGGAAACTTCCCATTGAATTGCTTTACTAACTTCTCCACTTTTAGGTTCCCACTGTTCACCCAATTAGCTTCAGACCAAGGGTAACCCTTCCAATGCACTAAGTACTGTAAGCAACCCCTATTCAGCCTGAAATCTACAATTTTTTCCACCTCAGATTGTGTTTCCCCTTCCATCACTAAAGGAGGAGATTGAGCTTGGGTGGATGCTCTTCTGTTAGACCCAATTACTGGTTTCAACAAACTACAATGAAATTCTGGGTCAATTTCCCCTAGACTTCTGGGTAGACTGAGTTGAACTGTAACTGAGTTAACTATCTTCACTATTGGGAATGGACCTAGAAATTTTGGACCCAATTCCTTGCTAAGCATTTCTAATCTTATGTATTTGGTAGATACAAAAACATTGTCCCCCACACGGTAGGGGTTTAGGAGTGAGCGACGTTGATCATCTTGCTTCTGGTAGGCTTCTGCTGCAACTGCTAGAGCCTTCTTCGTATTCTCCCATCCTTTCTTTAGCATGTCCATCCATTCACTCAAAGACATGAAAGAAGGAGGTTCTCTAGGCAACTCAGGCATGGCAACAACTCCCATGCCACTGGTAATCTGGAAACCCGCTAATCCTCTGCTGCTGTGGACCGCATCGTTGTACGCCACTTCGGCGAAGGGTAGCAAGTCCGACCAGTTGTCTCGCTGATAGTCCACAAAACACCGGATGTATTGTTCCACCACCGCATTGGCTCCCTCTGCTGCGCCGTTCATGCTGGGATGAACCTCTGAGCTCAGTTCTTGTGTGGACCCAATGGATCTCAGGACCTCTCTCCAGAACTTGGTTGTGAACTGGACTCCGCGGTCTGAAATGATCCTCTTGGGTACTCCATGCTGGCGATAAATGTGTTTCACAAACATTTTCGCTAATTCGTTTGCGGATGGCAATCCTGAGCAAGCAATGAAGTGTGCCTGCTTAGAAACCAAATCAATAACCGTCCAAATTACTTTATGCCCACTGCTGTCTGGGAGTTCCATGATGAAGTCCATTGCGACCTCTTCCCATTGCCGTTTCGGGCTCTCTGCTGCAGGTGCTGTAGGTTCTGGGCTCTTGGATCCAATCATCCACGGTTGGCCTTGTTCCTCCTCCGAGGCCTCCCCCTTGGTAGGACTCTTCGTCACCTGAAGTTGAGGATCCTCTTCCCGAGGTCGATTGGGCATTTCCCCCTCCGAGGCCTCCCCCTTAGTTGGACTCTTTGTCACCTTAAGTTGGGGATCCTCCTCCGGAGATTGTTTGCCCTTTTCCTCTTCTGAGACCTCCCACTTGGTAGGACACTTCGTCACTTTAAGTTGGGGATCCTCTTCCAGAGGCTGTTGGCCCAGATAACTTTTCTGTGCAGGCATCTGGGGCCCTCTCTTAACCACCGTGGCAATTGGTACACACGTTTGTTCTTCAGCAATTCCCTCCTCCGAGGCCTCCCCCTTGGTAGGACTCTTTGTCACCTTAAGTTTGGGATCCTCCTCCGGAGAATGTCTGCCCTTTTCCTCTTCCGAGGCCTCCCCCTTGGTAGGACACTTCCTCACCTTAAGTTGGGGATCCTCTTCCAGAGGTTGTTGGCCCAGATGACTCTTCTGTGGTGGCATCTGGGACCCTCTCTTTACCGCCGTGGTGGTTGGTGCACACGTTTGTGGCATTGGGGCTGGAGCCAAGCACTCTGACGCTCTGTGGCCAAGTTGACAACAATGGTGGCATTTAATTGGCCCCCACGAGGAATGGAACCTAGTTACATCTCTAAACTTAGGAACCGTTTCATCACACTGCCTTGCTCTCCAACTTGCTGCTGCCCCCTTGGTAAACCCTTCTTCCATGGTGGAGATTGCTTCTCTGTAGGAAGGTGGAGTAAGAACCTTTTGGGGCATTGCAGATGCACCTTGTCCCGCTTCCCATCTTGCAGGCCTGGCTTTGGTAATCCCTTCTTCCATGTTGGTGATTGCTAATCTGTAGGAAGGTGGGGTAAGAACCACTTGGGGCCTTGCAGGCGCACAATTTCCCGCCATCCATCCCGCAGGCCTCCCTTTGATAATACCTTCTTCCATGGAGATTTCTTCTCTGTAGGAAGGTCTGGTAAGAACCTTTTGGGGCCTTGCAGGGGAGACTGGAACCGGTGGGGAGGTCAATCCCTCGGTTGGCCACTGCCCAGCTTTCTGCCATGGTGCCATCTGCTGAGGGAGGGCAGGTGCCCACTGGCATCCCTCCCATCCATGACCTGGGGTTAAGACCCATCCCGGGGTTGCCTGCTTCACAGGTTGCAGCTCAACCAATGATGGCTGGCTAGGGGGTTTTACGTGCCAAGGACCCTCCTGCTGGCTTGGATGAGTTATGGGCCAAGTAGGTGCCCTCTGCTGGCTTGGAGCATTTCCCCATGCTGATGGCAAAGGAGTTTGTAAGTAGCATCTTTTCCATCCAAGTCCTGGGAGGAAAGCCCAATTTACTGCCCAATTTGCTTCATTTACTGGTTGCAGCCCCATTTGTGGTGGCTTGCAAGTGACAGATGCTGGAAAAATTCCTTCTTCCTGCCTCCTTTGAAATTCCCATTTTGAAAGGGAATCTCTCTCCCATCTAGTTGCAGGGTGATATGCCATTTCATTTATTGCCGTCTGGAAGGAGCCCAAACCTCCGTTCTAAGGGTGCTTTTTTTTCCAATCTTGCTTCTAAGCTGGGGGGGAAGGAGGGGGAGCATGCACTCACAATTTTGCTGAAGAAGTCCGTCTGAGATTTCCTTCGTCTTGTCGCGTCTCCTCCTGCATTCCTCCAGATGCAATTAAACTGGAAACAGCATTCCATTGCCTTTGAAGTTCCGTACTCCTCTTCTTATCACCAAAAGCTTCTCATTAATTCTTCGCTGATATTTACGCTGTCCCGGTCAGCATTGGGAATGCCGAGACCCACATCACCAGATCTTCCATCACCAGCCCTTCCCCCTTGATAGGGGGAGGGAGCTAGTGAAATATTTTTAAAGTAGAGAGTTGAAATAATGTTAGGGTTCTAAATACCATGCAGAAATAAATCATTGTCCAAGGCAAAACATCCTTAATGGTGCAATTTATTCCACAGGCATGTTAGTACAGCTATGGAAATTTCAACTCTGAATTACATCCTGTAAGTTCACCCAGTTTAAAGTTCATGATCTCTCCCCACACCCACAAATCCATCACATGTTCCAATCATATTCTTCCACGCTGGCATGTACACCCATCTTCTTCCGGCCAGGTGTCGATGTGCGGAGACAAAAGATGACCTTGGCTTCTACAAAAGAATGTCAACAATCCATTCTACAATTCTACTCCTTTCTATTCCCCCCTCCCAACTACTACACTATTGAAACAGCATAGAAAATTATTAAAAAGTGTGGCAGGCCAAAGATCCTAAAAAGAATATAATTACAGGCCTGACACCCAGCTTCAGGAAGGTTCAAATGATATGGAGTTTAAGGGCCCCACCTTAGTCTCACTTTCTCTCTGACTCACCCCCCACTTCTATCCAGCAGCTCCAATCCCAGCTTCAGGAAGGGTCAAATGATATGGAGTTTAAGGGCCCCCACCTCAGTTTCTTTGTCTCTCTGACTCACCCCCCCTTCTATCCAGCAGCTCCAATCCCAGCTTCAGGAAGGTTCAAATGATATGGAGTTTAAGGGCCCCAACCTCAGTCTCTTTGTCTCTCTGACTCACCCCCCCTTCTATCCAGCAGCTCCAATGTCAGCTTCAGGACGGTTCAAATGATACGGAGTTTAAGGGCCCTCACCTCAGTCTCTTTGTCTCTCTGACTCACCCCCCCCTTTCTATCAAGCAGCTCCAATCCCATCTTCCGGAAGGTTCAAATGATATGGAGTTTAAGGGCCCCCACCTCAGTCTCTTTGTCTCTCTGACTCATCCCCCACTTCTATCCAGCATCTCCAATCTTAGCTTCAGGAAGGTTCAAATGATATGGAGTTTAAGGGCCCCCAACTCAGTCTCTTTGTCTCTCTGACTCACCCCCCCCCCCCCATTCTATCCAGCAGCTCAATCCTAGCTTCAGGAAGGTTCAAATGATATGGAGTTTTAGGGCCCCCACCTCAGTCTCTTTGTCTCTCTGACTCCGCCCTCCCCCCGTCTATCCAGCAGCTCTAATACCAGCTTCAGGAAGGTTCAAATGATATGGAGTTTAAGGGCCCCCACCTCAGTCTCTTTGTCTCTCTGACTCACCCCCCCTTCTATCCAGCAGCTCCAATCCCAGCTTCAGGAAGATTCAGATGATATGGAGTTTAAGGGGCCCCACCTCAATCTCTTTGTCTCTCAGACTCACCCCCTTCTATCCAGGAGCTCCAATCCCAGCTTCAGGAAGGTTCAAATGATATGGATTTTAAGGGCCCCCACCTTAGTCTCCCTTTCTCTCTGACTCACCCCCCACTTCTATCCAGCAGCTCCAATCCCAGCTTCAGGAAGGTTCAAATGATATGGAGTTTAAGGGCCCCCACCTCAGTCTCTTTGTCTCTCTGACTCACCCCCCCTTCTATCCAGCAGCTCCAATCCCAGTTTCAGGAAGGTTCAAATGATATGAAGTTTATGGGCCCCCACCTCAGTCTCTTTGTCTCTCTGACTCACCCCCCTTCTATCCAGCAGTTCCAATCCGAGCCTCAGGAAGGTTCAAATGATATGGAGTTTAAGGGCCCCCACCTTAGTCTCCCTTTCTCTCTGACTCACCCCCCACTTCTATCCAGCAGCTCCAATCCCAGTGTTAGGGTTCTAAATACCATGCAGAAATAAATCATTGTCCAAGGCAAAACATCCTTAATGGTGCAATTTATTCCACAGGCATGTTAGTACAGCTATGGAAATTTCAACTCTGAATTACATCCTGTAAGTTCACCCAGTTTAAAGTTCATGATCTCTCCCCACACCCACAAATCCATCACATGTTCCAATCATATTCTTCCACGCTGGCATGTACACCCATCTTCTTCCGGCCAGGTGTCGATGTGCGGAGACAAAAGATGACCTTGGCTTCTACAAAAGAATGTCAACAATCCATTCTACAATTCTACTCCTTTCTATTCCCCCCTCCCAACTACTACACTATTGAAACAGCATAGAAAATTATTAAAAAGTGTGGCAGGCCAAAGATCCTAAAAAGAATATAATTACAGGCCTGACAGGCGGCCTCTCCTCAAAAGAAAAACGTTTCCTGCAAAGAGAATAACATAAAAGTTAACATAACAAAATTAACCACCTCTTCTCCACCCAGGGGAACCCCTTGACTTTTCGGGAAACTTCCCATTGAATTGCTTTACTAACTTCTCCACTTTTAGGTTCCCACTGTTCACCCAATTAGCTTCAGACCAAGGGTAACCCTTCCAATGCACTAAGTACTGTAAGCAACCCCTATTCAGCCTGAAATCTACAATTTTTTCCACCTCAGATTGTGTTTCCCCTTCCATCACTAAAGGAGGAGATTGAGCTTGGGTGGATGCTCTTCTGTTAGACCCAATTACTGGTTTCAACAAACTACAATGAAATTCTGGGTCAATTTCCCCTAGACTTCTGGGTAGACTGAGTTGAACTGTAACTGAGTTAACTATCTTCACTATTGGGAATGGACCTAGAAATTTTGGACCCAATTCCTTGCTAAGCATTTCTAATCTTATGTATTTGGTAGATACAAAAACATTGTCCCCCACACGGTAGGGGTTTAGGAGTGAGCGACGTTGATCATCTTGCTTCTGGTAGGCTTCTGCTGCAACTGCTAGAGCCTTCTTCGTATTCTCCCATCCTTTCTTTAGCATGTCCATCCATTCACTCAAAGACATGAAAGAAGGAGGTTCTCTAGGCAACTCAGGCATGGCAACAACTCCCATGCCACTGGTAATCTGGAAACCCGCTAATCCTCTGCTGCTGTGGACCGCATCGTTGTACGCCACTTCGGCGAAGGGTAGCAAGTCCGACCAGTTGTCTCGCTGATAGTCCACAAAACACCGGATGTATTGTTCCACCACCGCATTGGCTCCCTCTGCTGCGCCGTTCATGCTGGGATGAACCTCTGAGCTCAGTTCTTGTGTGGACCCAATGGATCTCAGGACCTCTCTCCAGAACTTGGTTGTGAACTGGACTCCGCGGTCTGAAATGATCCTCTTGGGTACTCCATGCTGGCGATAAATGTGTTTCACAAACATTTTCGCTAATTCGTTTGCGGATGGCAATCCTGAGCAAGCAATGAAGTGTGCCTGCTTAGAAACCAAATCAATAACCGTCCAAATTACTTTATGCCCACTGCTGTCTGGGAGTTCCATGATGAAGTCCATTGCGACCTCTTCCCATTGCCGTTTCGGGCTCTCTGCTGCAGGTGCTGTAGGTTCTGGGCTCTTGGATCCAATCATCCACGGTTGGCCTTGTTCCTCCTCCGAGGCCTCCCCCTTGGTAGGACTCTTCGTCACCTGAAGTTGAGGATCCTCTTCCCGAGGTCGATTGGGCATTTCCCCCTCCGAGGCCTCCCCCTTAGTTGGACTCTTTGTCACCTTAAGTTGGGGATCCTCCTCCGGAGATTGTTTGCCCTTTTCCTCTTCTGAGACCTCCCCCTTGGTAGGACACTTCGTCACTTTAAGTTGGGGATCCTCTTCCAGAGGCTGTTGGCCCAGATAACTTTTCTGTGCAGGCATCTGGGGCCCTCTCTTAACCACCGTGGCAATTGGTACACACGTTTGTTCTTCAGCAATTCCCTCCTCCGAGGCCTCCCCCTTGGTAGGACTCTTTGTCACCTTAAGTTGGGGATCCTCCTCCGGAGAATGTCTGCCCTTTTCCTCTTCCGAGGCCTCCCCCTTGGTAGGACACTTCCTCACCTTAAGTTGGGGATCCTCTTCCAGAGGTTGTTGGCCCAGATGACTCTTCTGTGGTGGCATCTGGGACCCTCTCTTTACCGCCGTGGTGGTTGGTGCACACGTTTGTGGCATTGGGGCTGGAGCCAAGCACTCTGACGCTCTGTGGCCAAGTTGACAACAATGGTGGCATTTAATTGGCCCCCACGAGGAATGGAACCTAGTTACATCTCTAAACTTAGGAACCGTTTCATCACACTGCCTTGCTCTCCAACTTGCAGCTGCCCCCTTGGTAAACCCTTCTTCCATGGTGGAGATTGCTTCTCTGTAGGAAGGTGGAGTAAGAACCTTTTGGGGCATTGCAGATGCACCTTGTCCCGCTTCCCATCTTGCAGGCCTGGCTTTGGTAATCCCTTCTTCCATGTTGGTGATTGCTAATCTGTAGGAAGGTGGAGTAAGAACCACTTGGGGCCTTGCAGGCGCACAATTTCCCGCCATCCATCCCGCAGGCCTCCCTTTGATAATACCTTCTTCCATGGAGATTTCTTCTCTGTAGGAAGGTCTGGTAAGAACCTTTTGGGGCCTTGCAGGGGAGACTGGAACCGGTGGGGAGGTCAATCCCTCGGTTGGCCACTGCCCAGCTTTCTGCCATGGTGCCATCTGCTGAGGGAGGGCAGGTGCCCACTGGCATCCCTCCCATCCATGACCTGGGGTTAAGACCCATCCCGGGGTTGCCTGCTTCACAGGTTGCAGCTCAACCAATGATGGCTGGCTAGGGGGTTTTACGTGCCAAGGACCCTCCTGCTGGCTTGGATGAGTTATGGGCCAAGTAGGTGCCCTCTGCTGGCTTGGAGCATTTCCCCATGCTGATGGCAAAGGAGTTTGTAAGTAGCATCTTTTCCATCCAAGTCCTGGGAGGAAAGCCCAATTTACTGCCCAATTTGCTTCATTTACTGGTTGCAGCCCCATTTGTGGTGGCTTGCAAGTGACAGATGCTGGAAAAATTCCTTCTTCCTGCCTCCTTTGAAATTCCCATTTTGAAAGGGAATCTCTCTCCCATCTAGTTGCAGGGTGATATGCCATTTCATTTATTGCCGTCTGGAAGGAGCCCAAACCTCCGTTCTAAGGGTGCTTTTTTTTCCAATCTTGCTTCTAAGCTGGGGGGGAAGGAGGGGGAGCATGCACTCACAATTTTGCTGAAGAAGTCCGTCTGAGATTTCCTTCGTCTTGTCGCGTCTCCTCCTGCATTCCTCCAGATGCAATTAAACTGGAAACAGCATTCCATTGCCTTTGAAGTTCCGTACTCCTCTTCTTATCACCAAAAGCTTCTCATTAATTCTTCGCTGATATTTACGCTGTCCCGGTCAGCATTGGGAATGCCGAGACCCACATCACCAGATCTTCCATCACCAGCCCTTCCCCCTTGATAGGGGGAGGGAGCTAGTGAAATATTTTTAAAGTAGAGAGTTGAAATAATGTTAGGGTTCTAAATACCATGCAGAAATAAATCATTGTCCAAGGCAAAACATCCTTAATGGTGCAATTTATTCCACAGGCATGTTAGTACAGCTATGGAAATTTCAACTCTGAATTACATCCTGTAAGTTCACCCAGTTTAAAGTTCATGATCTCTCCCCACACCCACAAATCCATCACATGTTCCAATCATATTCTTCCACGCTGGCATGTACACCCATCTTCTTCCGGCCAGGTGTCGATGTGCGGAGACAAAAGATGACCTTGGCTTCTACAAAAGAATGTCAACAATCCATTCTACAATTCTACTCCTTTCTATTCCCCCCTCCCAACTACTACACTATTGAAACAGCATAGAAAATTATTAAAAAGTGTGGCAGGCCAAAGATCCTAAAAAGAATATAATTACAGGCCTGACACCCAGCTTCAGGAAGGTTCAAATGATATGGAGTTTAAGGGCCCCACCTTAGTCTCACTTTCTCTCTGACTCACCCCCCACTTCTATCCAGCAGCTCCAATCCCAGCTTCAGGAAGGGTCAAATGATATAGAGTTTAAGGGCCCCCACCTCAGTTTCTTTGTCTCTCTGACTCACCCCCCCTTCTATCCAGCAGCTCCAATCCCAGCTTCAGGAAGGTTCAAATGATATGGAGTTTAAGGGCCCCAACCTCAGTCTCTTTGTCTCTCTGACTCACCCCCCCTTCTATCCAGCAGCTCCAATGTCAGCTTCAGGACGGTTCAAATGATACGGAGTTTAAGGGCCCTCACCTCAGTCTCTTTGTCTCTCTGACTCACCCCCCCCCCCCTTTCTATCAAGCAGCTCCAATCCCATCTTCCGGAAGGTTCAAATGATATGGAGTTTAAGGGCCCCCACCTCAGTCTCTTTGTCTCTCTGACTCATCCCCCACTTCTATCCAGCATCTCCAATCTTAGCTTCAGGAAGGTTCAAATGATATGGAGTTTAAGGGCCCCCAACTCAGTCTCTTTGTCTCTCTGACTCACCCCCCCCCCATTCTATCCAGCAGCTCAATCCTAGCTTCAGGAAGGTTCAAATGATATGGAGTTTTAGGGCCCCCACCTCAGTCTCTTTGTCTCTCTGACTCCGCCCTCCCCCCCGTCTATCCAGCAGCTCTAATACCAGCTTCAGGAAGGTTCAAATGATATGGAGTTTAAGGGCCCCCACCTCAGTCTCTTTGTCTCTCTGACTCACCCCCCCTTCTATCCAGCAGCTCCAATCCCAGCTTCAGGAAGATTCAGATGATATGGAGTTTAAGGGGCCCCACCTCAATCTCTTTGTCTCTCAGACTCACCCCCTTCTATCCAGGAGCTCCAATCCCAGCTTCAGGAAGGTTCAAATGATATGGATTTTAAGGGCCCCCACCTTAGTCTCCCTTTCTCTCTGACTCACCCCCCACTTCTATCCAGTAGCTCCAATCCCAGCTTCAGGAATGTTCAAATGATATGGAGTTTAAGGGCCCCCACCTCAGTCTCTTTGTCTCTCTGACTCACCCCCCCCTTCTATCCAGCAGCTCCAATCCCAGTTTCAGGAAGGTTCAAATGATATGAAGTTTATGGGCCCCCACCTCAGTCTCTTTGTCTCTCTGACTCACCCCCCTTCTATCCAGCAGTTCCAATCCGAGCCTCAGGAAGGTTCAAATGATATGGAGTTTAAGGGCCCCCACCTTAGTCTCCCTTTCTCTCTGACTCACCCCCCACTTCTATCCAGCAGCTCCAATCCCAGTGTTAGGGTTCTAAATACCATGCAGAAATAAATCATTGTCCAAGGCAAAACATCCTTAATGGTGCAATTTATTCCACAGGCATGTTAGTACAGCTATGGAAATTTCAACTCTGAATTACATCCTGTAAGTTCACCCAGTTTAAAGTTCATGATCTCTCCCCACACCCACAAATCCATCACATGTTCCAATCATATTCTTCCACGCTGGCATGTACACCCATCTTCTTCCGGCCAGGTGTCGATGTGCGGAGACAAAAGATGACCTTGGCTTCTACAAAAGAATGTCAACAATCCATTCTACAATTCTACTCCTTTCTATTCCCCCCTCCCAACTACTACACTATTGAAACAGCATAGAAAATTATTAAAAAGTGTGGCAGGCCAAAGATCCTAAAAAGAATATAATTACAGGCCTGACAGGCGGCCTCTCCTCAAAAGAAAAACGTTTCCTGCAAAGAGAATAACATAAAAGTTAACATAACAAAATTAACCACCTCTTCTCCACCCAGGGGAACCCCTTGACTTTTCGGGAAACTTCCCATTGAATTGCTTTACTAACTTCTCCACTTTTAGGTTCCCACTGTTCACCCAATTAGCTTCAGACCAAGGGTAACCCTTCCAATGCACTAAGTACTGTAAGCAACCCCTATTCAGCCTGAAATCTACAATTTTTTCCACCTCAGATTGTGTTTCCCCTTCCATCACTAAAGGAGGAGATTGAGCTTGGGTGGATGCTCTTCTGTTAGACCCAATTACTGGTTTCAACAAACTACAATGAAATTCTGGGTCAATTTCCCCTAGACTTCTGGGTAGACTGAGTTGAACTGTAACTGAGTTAACTATCTTCACTATTGGGAATGGACCTAGAAATTTTGGACCCAATTCCTTGCTAAGCATTTCTAATCTTATGTATTTGGTAGATACAAAAACATTGTCCCCCACACGGTAGGGGTTTAGGAGTGAGCGACGTTGATCATCTTGCTTCTGGTAGGCTTCTGCTGCAACTGCTAGAGCCTTCTTCGTATTCTCCCATCCTTTCTTTAGCATGTCCATCCATTCACTCAAAGACATGAAAGAAGGAGGTTCTCTAGGCAACTCAGGCATGGCAACAACTCCCATGCCACTGGTAATCTGGAAACCCGCTAATCCTCTGCTGCTGTGGACCGCATCGTTGTACGCCACTTCGGCGAAGGGTAGCAAGTCCGACCAGTTGTCTCGCTGATAGTCCACAAAACACCGGATGTATTGTTCCACCACCGCATTGGCTCCCTCTGCTGCGCCGTTCATGCTGGGATGAACCTCTGAGCTCAGTTCTTGTGTGGACCCAATGGATCTCAGGACCTCTCTCCAGAACTTGGTTGTGAACTGGACTCCGCGGTCTGAAATGATCCTCTTGGGTACTCCATGCTGGCGATAAATGTGTTTCACAAACATTTTCGCTAATTCGTTTGCGGATGGCAATCCTGAGCAAGCAATGAAGTGTGCCTGCTTAGAAACCAAATCAATAACCGTCCAAATTACTTTATGCCCACTGCTGTCTGGGAGTTCCATGATGAAGTCCATTGCGACCTCTTCCCATTGCCGTTTCGGGCTCTCTGCTGCAGGTGCTGTAGGTTCTGGGCTCTTGGATCCAATCATCCACGGTTGGCCTTGTTCCTCCTCCGAGGCCTCCCCCTTGGTAGGACTCTTCGTCACCTGAAGTTGAGGATCCTCTTCCCGAGGTCGATTGGGCATTTCCCCCTCCGAGGCCTCCCCCTTAGTTGGACTCTTTGTCACCTTAAGTTGGGGATCCTCCTCCGGAGATTGTTTGCCCTTTTCCTCTTCTGAGACCTCCCCCTTGGTAGGACACTTCGTCACTTTAAGTTGGGGATCCTCTTCCAGAGGCTGTTGGCCCAGATAACTTTTCTGTGCAGGCATCTGGGGCCCTCTCTTAACCACCGTGGCAATTGGTACACACGTTTGTTCTTCAGCAATTCCCTCCTCCGAGGCCTCCCCCTTGGTAGGACTCTTTGTCACCTTAAGTTGGGGATCCTCCTCTGGAGAATGTCTGCCCTTTTCCTCTTCCGAGGCCTCCCCCTTGGTAGGACACTTCCTCACCTTAAGTTGGGGATCCTCTTCCAGAGGTTGTTGGCCCAGATGACTCTTCTGTGGTGGCATCTGGGACCCTCTCTTTACCGCCGTGGTGGTTGGTGCACACGTTTGTGGCATTGGGGCTGGAGCCAAGCACTCTGACGCTCTGTGGCCAAGTTGACAACAATGGTGGCATTTAATTGGCCCCCACGAGGAATGGAACCTAGTTACATCTCTAAACTTAGGAACCGTTTCATCACACTGCCTTGCTCTCCAACTTGCAGCTGCCCCCTTGGTAAACCCTTCTTCCATGGTGGAGATTGCTTCTCTGTAGGAAGGTGGAGTAAGAACCTTTTGGGGCATTGCAGATGCACCTTGTCCCGCTTCCCATCTTGCAGGCCTGGCTTTGGTAATCCCTTCTTCCATGTTGGTGATTGCTAATCTGTAGGAAGGTGGGGTAAGAACCACTTGGGGCCTTGCAGGCGCACAATTTCCCGCCATCCATCCCGCAGGCCTCCCTTTGATAATACCTTCTTCCATGGAGATTTCTTCTCTGTAGGAAGGTCTGGTAAGAACCTTTTGGGGCCTTGCAGGGGAGACTGGAACCGGTGGGGAGGTCAATCCCTCGGTTGGCCACTGCCCAGCTTTCTGCCATGGTGCCATCTGCTGAGGGAGGGCAGGTGCCCACTGGCATCCCTCCCATCCATGACCTGGGGTTAAGACCCATCCCGGGGTTGCCTGCTTCACAGGTTGCAGCTCAACCAATGATGGCTGGCTAGGGGGTTTTACGTGCCAAGGACCCTCCTGCTGGCTTGGATGAGTTATGGGCCAAGTAGGTGCCCTCTGCTGGCTTGGAGCATTTCCCCATGCTGATGGCAAAGGAGTTTGTAAGTAGCATCTTTTCCATCCAAGTCCTGGGAGGAAAGCCCAATTTACTGCCCAATTTGCTTCATTTACTGGTTGCAGCCCCATTTGTGGTGGCTTGCAAGTGACAGATGCTGGAAAAATTCCTTCTTCCTGCCTCCTTTGAAATTCCCATTTTGAAAGGGAATCTCTCTCCCATCTAGTTGCAGGGTGATATGCCATTTCATTTATTGCCGTCTGGAAGGAGCCCAAACCTCCGTTCTAAGGGTGCTTTTTTTCCCAATCTTGCTTCTAAGCTGGGGGGGAAGGAGGGGGAGCATGCACTCACAATTTTGCTGAAGAAGTCCGTCTGAGATTTCCTTCGTCTTGTCGCGTCTCCTCCTGCATTCCTCCAGATGCAATTAAACTGGAAACAGCATTCCATTGCCTTTGAAGTTCCGTACTCCTCTTCTTATCACCAAAAGCTTCTCATTAATTCTTCGCTGATATTTACGCTGTCCCGGTCAGCATTGGGAATGCCGAGACCCACATCACCAGATCTTCCATCACCAGCCCTTCCCCCTTGATAGGGGGAGGGAGCTAGTGAAATATTTTTAAAGTAGAGAGTTGAAATAATGTTAGGGTTCTAAATACCATGCAGAAATAAATCATTGTCCAAGGCAAAACATCCTTAATGGTGCAATTTATTCCACAGGCATGTTAGTACAGCTATGGAAATTTCAACTCTGAATTACATCCTGTAAGTTCACCCAGTTTAAAGTTCATGATCTCTCCCCACACCCACAAATCCATCACATGTTCCAATCATATTCTTCCACGCTGGCATGTACACCCATCTTCTTCCGGCCAGGTGTCGATGTGCGGAGACAAAAGATGACCTTGGCTTCTACAAAAGAATGTCAACAATCCATTCTACAATTCTACTCCTTTCTATTCCCCCCTCCCAACTACTACACTATTGAAACAGCATAGAAAATTATTAAAAAGTGTGGCAGGCCAAAGATCCTAAAAAGAATATAATTACAGGCCTGACACCCAGCTTCAGGAAGGTTCAAATGATATGGAGTTTAAGGGCCCCACCTTAGTCTCACTTTCTCTCTGACTCACCCCCCACTTCTATCCAGCAGCTCCAATCCCAGCTTCAGGAAGGGTCAAATGATATGGAGTTTAAGGGCCCCCACCTCAGTTTCTTTGTCTCTCTGACTCACCCCCCCTTCTATCCAGCAGCTCCAATCCCAGCTTCAGGAAGGTTCAAATGATATGGAGTTTAAGGGCCCCAACCTCAGTCTCTTTGTCTCTCTGACTCACCCCCCCTTCTATCCAGCAGCTCCAATGTCAGCTTCAGGACGGTTCAAATGATACGGAGTTTAAGGGCCCTCACCTCAGTCTCTTTGTCTCTCTGACTCACCCCCCCCCTTTCTATCCAACAGCTCCAATCCCAGCTTCAGGAAGGTTCAAATGATATGGTGTTTAAGGGTCTCCACCTCAGTCTCTTTGTCTCTCTGACTCACCCCCCTTCTATCCAGCAGTTCCAATCCGAGCCTCAGGAAGGTTCAAATGATATGGAGTTTAAGGGCCCCACCTTAGTCTCCCTTTCTCTCTGACTCACCCCCCACTTCTATCCAGCAGCTCCAATCCCAGCTTCAGGAAGGTTCAAATGATATGGAGTTTAAGGGCCCCCACCTCAGTCTCTTTGTCTTTCTGAATCACCCCCCTTCTATCCAGCAACTCCAATCTCAGCTTCAGGAAGGTTCAAATGATATGGAGTTTAAGGGCCCCCACCTCAGTCTATTTGTCTCTCTGACTCACCCCCCCTTCTATCCACCAGCTCCAATCGCAGCTTCAGGAAGGTTCAAATGATATGGAGTTTAAGGGCCCCAACCTCAGTCTCTTTGTCTCTCTGAATCACCCACCTTCTATCCAGCAGCTCCAATCGCAGCTTCAGGAAGGTTCAAATGATATGGTGTTTAAACGCCCCCAACTCAGTCTATTTGTCTCTCTGACTCACCAACCTGCTATCCAGCAGCTCTAATCCCAGCTTCAGGAAGGTTCAAATGATATGGTGTTTAAAGCCCCCCACCTCAGTCTCTTTTGTCTCTCTGAATCACCCCCCTTCTCTCCAGCAGCTTCAATCCCAGCTTCAGGAAGGTTGAAATGATATGGAGTTTAAGGGCCCCTACCTCAGTCTCTTTGGATCTCTGACTCACCCGCCCACCCACCCCTTCAATCCAGCAGCTCCAATCCCAGCATCAGGAAGGTTCAAATGATATGGTGTTTAAGGGCCCCCACCTCAGTCTCTTTGTCTCTCTGAATCACCCCCCTTCTATCCAGCAACTCCAATCTCAGCTTCAGGAAGGTTCAAATGATATGGAGTTTAAGGGCCCCCACCTCAGTCTATTTGTCTCTCTGACTCACCAACCTTCTATCCACCAGCTCCAATCCCAGCATCAGGAAGGTTCAAATGATATGGAGTTTAAGGGCCCCCACCTCAGTCTCTTTGTCTCTCTGAATCACCCACCTTCTATCCAGCAGCTCCAATCGCAGCTTCAGGAAGGTTCAAATGATATGGAGTTTAAGGGCCCCCACCTCAGTCTCTTTGTCTCTCTGACTCACCCCCCCCTTCTATCCAGCAGCTCCAATCCCAGCTTCAGGAAGATTCAGATGATATGGAGTTTAAGGGGCCCCACCTCAATCTCTTTGTCTCTCAGACTCACCCCCTTCTATCCAGGAGCTCCAATCCCAGCTTCAGGAAGGTTCAAATGATATGGAGTTTAAGGGCCCCCACCTCAGTCTCTTTGTCTTTCTGACTCACCCCCCCCTTCTATCCAGCAGCTCAATCCTAGCTTCAGGAAGGTTCAAATGATATGGAGTTTAAGGGCCCCCACCTCAGTCTCTTTGTCTCTCTGACTCACCCCCCCTTCTATCCAGCAGCTCCAATCCCAGCTTCAGGAAGATTCAGATGATATGGAGTTTAAGGGGCCCCACCTCAATCTCTTTGTCTCTCAGACTCACCCCCTTCTATCCAGGAGCTCCAATACCAGCTTCAGGAAGGTTCAAATGATATGGATTTTAAGGGCCCCCACCTTAGTCTCCCTTTCTCTCTGACTCACCCCCCACTTCTATCCAGCAGCTCCAATCCCAGCTTCAGGAAGGTTCAAATGATATGGAGTTTAAGGGCCCCCACCTCAGTCTCTTTGTCTTTCTGACTCAACCCCCCCCCCCTTCTATCCAGGAGCTCCAATCCCAGCTTCAGGAAAGTTCAAATGATATGGAGTTTAAGGGCCCCCACATCAGTCTCTTTGTCTCTCTGACTCACCCTCCTTCTATCCAGCAGCTATAATCCCAGCTTCAGGAAGGTTCAAATGATATGGAGTTTAAGGGCCCCCACCTCAGTCTCTTTGTCTCTCTGACTCACCCCCCCTTTCTATCAAGCAGCTCCAATCCCATCTTCCGGAAGATTCAGATGATATGGAGTTTAAGGGGCCCCACCTCAATCTCTTTGTCTCTCAGACTCACCCCCTTCTATCCAGGAGCTCCAATCCCAGCTTCAGGAAGGTTCAAATGATATGGATTTTAAGGGCCCCCACCTTAGTCTCCCTTTCTCTCTGACTCACCCCCCACTTCTATCCAGTAGCTCCAATCCCAGCTTCAGGAAGGTTCAAATGATATGGAGTTTAAGGGCCCCCACCTCAGTCTCTTTGTCTCTCTGACTCACCCGCCCACCCACCCCTTCAATCCAGCAGCTCCAATCCCAGCATCAGGAAGGTTCAAATGATATGGTGTTTAAGGGCCCCCACCTCAGTCTCTTTGTCTCTCTGAATCACCCCCCCTTCTATCCAGCAACTCCAATCTCAGCTTCAGGAAGGTTCAAATGATATGGAGTTTAAGGGCCCCCACCTCAGTCTATTTGTCTCTCTGACTCACCAACCTTCTATCCACCAGCTCCAATCCCAGCATCAGGAAGGTTCAAATGATATGGAGTTTAAGGGCCCCCACCTCAGTCTCTTTGTCTCTCTGAATCACCCACCTTCTATCCAGCAGCTCCAATCGCAGCTTCAGGAAGGTTCAAATGATATGGAGTTTAAGGGCCCCCACCTCAGTCTCTTTGTCTCTCTGACTCACCCCCCCCCCTTCTATCCAGCAGCTCCAATCCCAGCTTCAGGAAGATTCAGATGATATGGAGTTTAAGGGGCCCCACCTCAATCTCTTTGTCTCTCAGACTCACCTCCTTCTATCCAGGAGCTACAATCCCAGCTTCAGGAAGGTTCAAATGATATGGAGTTTAAGGGCCCCCACCTCAGTCTCTTTGTCTCTCTGACTCACCCCCCCCTTCTATCCAGCAGCTCCAATCCCAGCTTCAGGAAGATTCAGATGATATGGAGTTTAAGGGGCCCCACCTCAATCTCTTTGTCTCTCAGACTCACCCCCTTCTATCCAGGAGCTCCAATACCAGCTTCAGGAAGGTTCAAATGATATGGATTTTAAGGGCCCCCACCTTAGTCTCCCTTTCTCTCTGACTCACCCCCCACTTCTATCCAGCAGCTCCAATCCCAGCTTCAGGAAGGTTCAAATGATATGGAGTTTAAGGGCCCCCACCTCAGTCTCTTTGTCTTTCTGACTCAACCCCCCCCCCTTCTATCCAGGAGCTCCAATCCCAGCTTCAGGAAGGTTCAAATGATATGGACTTTAAGGGCCCCCACCTCAGTCTTTTTGTCTCACTGACTCACCCCCCCCCCCTTCTATCCAGCAGCTCAATCCTAGCTTCAGGAAATTTCAAATGATATGGAGTTTAAGGGCCCCCACCTCAGTCTCTTTGTCTCTCTGACTCACCCCCCCTTCTATCCAGCAGCTCAATCCTAGCTTCAGGAAGGTTCAAATGATATGGAGTTTAAGGGCCCCCACCTCAGTCTCTTTGTCTCTCTGACTCACCCCCCCTTCTATCCAACAGCTCCAATCCCAGCTTCAGGAAGGTTCAAATGATATGGAGTTTAAGGGTCCCCACCTCAGTCTCTTTGTCTCTCTGACTCACCCCCCTTCTATCCAGCAGTTCCAATCCGAGCCTCAGGAAGGTTCAAATGATATGGAGTTTAAGGGCCCCACCTTAGTCTCCCTTTCTCTCTGACTCACCCCCCACTTCTATCCAGCAGCTCCAATCCCAGCTTCAGGAAGGGTCAAATGATATGGAGTTTAAGGGCCCTCACCTTAGTTTCTTTGTCTCTCTGACTCACCCCCCTCCTTCTATCCAGCAGCTCCAATCCCAGCTTCAGGAAGGTTCAAATGATATGGAGTTTAAGGGCCCCAACCTCAGTCTCTTTGTCTCTCTGACTCACCCCCCCCCTTCTATCCAGCAGCTCCAATGTCAGCTTCAGGACGGTTCAAATGATACGGAGTTTAAGGGCCCTCACCTCAGTCTCTTTGTCTCTCTGACTCACCTCCCCTTTCTATCAAGCAGCTCCAATCCCATCTTCCGGAAGGTTCAAATGATATGGAGTTTAAGGGCCCCCACCTCAGTCTCTTTGTCTCTCTGACTCATCCCCCACTTCTATCCAGCATCTCCAATCTTAGCTTCAGGAAGGTTCAAATGATATGGAGTTTAAGGGCCCCCAACTCAGTCTCTTTGTCTCTCTGACTCACCCCCCCCCATTCTATCCAACAGCTCAATCCTAGCTTCAGGAAGGTTCAAATGATATGGAGTTTAAGGGCCCCCACCTCAGTCTCTTTGTCTCTCTGACTCCGCCCTCCCCCCCGTCTATCCAGCAGCTCTAATACCAGCTTCAGGAAGGTTCAAATGATATGGAGTTTAAGGGCCCCCACCTCAGTCTCTTTGTCTCTCTGACTCACCCCCCCTTCTATCCAGCAGCTCCAATCCCAGCTTCAGGAAGATTCAGATGATATGGAGTTTAAGGGGCCCCACCTCAATCTCTTTGTCTCTCAGACTCACCCCCTTCTATCCAGGAGCTCCAATCCCAGCTTCAGGAAGGTTCAAATGATATGGATTTTAAGGGCCCCCACCTTAGTCTCCCTTTCTCTCTGACTCACCCCCCACTTCTATCCAGGAGCTCCAATCCCAGCTTCAGGAAGGTTCAAATGATATGGAGTTTAAGGGCCCCCACCTCAGTCTCTTTGTCTCTCTGACTCACCCCCCCTTCTATCCAGCAGCTCCAATCCCAGTTTCAGGAAGGTTCAAATGATATGAAGTTTAAGGGCCCCCACCTTAGTCTCCCTTTCAATCTGACTCACCCCACACTTCTATCCAGCGGTTCCAAACCAGCTTTAGGAAGGTTCAAATGATATGGAGTTTAACGGCCCCCACCTCAGTTTCTTTGTCTCTCTGACTCACCCCCCCTTCTATCCAGCAGCTCCAATCCCAGCTTCAGGAAGGTTCAAATGATATGGAGTTTAAGGGCCCCCACCTTAGTCTCCCTTTCTCTCTGACTCACCCCCCGTCTATCCAGCAGCTCCAATTCCAGCTTCAGGAAGGTTCAAATGATATGGAGTTTAAGGGCCCCCACCTCAATCTCTTTGTCTCTCTGACTAAACCCCCGTTCTGTCCAGCAGCTCCAATCCCAGCTTCAGGAAGGTTCAAATGATATGGAGTTTAAGGGCCCCCACCTTAGTCTCTTTGTCTCTCTGACTCACCCCCCTTCTATCCAGCAGCTCAATCCTAGCTTCAGGAAGGTTCAAATGATATGGAGTTTAAGGGCCCCCACCTCAGTCTCTTTGTCTTTCTGACTCACCCCCCCTTCTATCCAGGAGCTCCAATCCCAGCTTCAGGAAGGTTCAAATGATATGGAGTTTAAGGGCCCCCACCTCAATCTCTTTGTCTCTCTGACTAAACCCCCGTTCTATCCAGCAGCTCCAATCCCAGCTTCAGGAAGGTTCAAATGATATGGAGTTTAAGGGCCCCCACCTTAGTCTCTTTGTCTCTCTGACTCACCCCCCTTCTATCCAGCAGCTCAATCCTAGATTCAGGAAGGTTCAGATGATATGGAGTTTAAGGGCCCCACCTTAGTCTATTTGTCTCTCTGACTCACCAACCTTCTATCCACCAGCTCCAATCCCAGCATCAGGAAGGTTCAAATGATATGGAGTTTAAGGGCCCCCACCTCAGTCTCTTTGTCTTTCTGACTCACCCCCCCCCCCTATCCAGGAGCTCCAATCCCAGCTTCAGGAAGGTTCAAATGATATGGAGTTTAAGGGCCCCACCTTAGTCTCCCTTTCTCTCTGACTCACCCCCCACTTCTATCCAGCAGCTCCAATCCCAGCTTCAGGAAGGGTCAAATGATATGGAGTTTAAGGGCCCCCACCTCAGTCTCTTTGTCTCTCTGACTCATCCCCCACTTCTATCCAGCATCTCCAATCTTAGCTTCAGGAAGGTTCAAATGATATGGAGTTTAAGGGCCCCCAACTCAGTCTCTTTGTCTCTCTGACTCACCCCCCCCCCATTCTATCCAACAGCTCAATCCTAGCTTCAGGAAGGTTCAAATGATATGGAGTTTAAGGGCCCCCACCTCAGTCTCTTTGTCTCTCTGACTCCGCCCTCCCCCCCGTCTATCCAGCAGCTCTAATACCAGCTTCAGGAAGGTTCAAATGATATGGAGTTTAAGGGCCCCCACCTCAGTCTCTTTGTCTCTCTGACTCACCCCCCCTTCTATCCAGCAGCTCCAATCCCAGCTTCAGGAAGATTCAGATGATATGGAGTTTAAGGGGCCCCACCTCAATCTCTTTGTCTCTCAGACTCACCCCCTTCTATCCAGGAGCTCCAATCCCAGCTTCAGGAAGGTTCAAATGATATGGATTTTAAGGGCCCCCACCTTAGTCTCCCTTTCTCTCTGACTCACCCCCCACTTCTATCCAGGAGCTCCAATCCCAGCTTCAGGAAGGTTCAAATGATATGGAGTTTAAGGGCCCCCACCTCAGTCTCTTTGTCTCTCTGACTCACCCCCCCTTCTATCCAGCAGCTCCAATCCCAGTTTCAGGAAGGTTCAAATCATATGGAGTTTAAGGGCCCCCACCTCAGTCTCCCTTTCTCTCTAACTCACCCCCCACTTCTATCCAGCAGCTCCAATCCCAGCTTCAGAAAGGGTCAAATGATATGGAGTTTAAGGTCCCCCACCTCAGTCTCTTTGTCTCTCTGACTCACCCCCCCCCCCCGTTCTATCCAGCAGCTCCAATCCCACTTTCAGGAAGGTTCAAATGATATGGAGTTTAAGGGCCCCCACCTCAGTCTCTTTGTCTCTCTGACTCACCCCCCATTCTATCAAGCAGCTCCAATCCCAGCTTCAGGAAGGTTCAAATGATATGGAGTTTAAGGGCCCCACCTTAGACTCACTTTCTCTCTGACTCACCCCCCACTTCTATCCAGCAGCTCCAATCCCAGCTTCAGGAAGGTTCAAATGATATGGAGTTTAAGGGCCCCCACCTCAGTCTCTTTGTCTTTCTGAATCACCCCCCTTCTATCCAGCAACTCCAATCTCAGCTTCAGGAAGGTTCAAATGATATGGAGTTTAAGGGCCACCACCTCAGTCTATTTGTCTCTCTGACTCACCAACCTTCTATCCACCAGCTCCAATCGCAGCTTCAGGAAGGTTCAAATGATATGGAGTTTAAGGGCCCCCACCTCAGTCTCTTTGTCTCTCTGAATCACCCACCTTCTATCAAGCAGCTCCAATCCCAGCTTCAGGAAGGTTCAAATGATATGGAGTTTAAGGGCCCCCACCTTAGTCTCCCTTTCTCTCTGACTCACCCCCCGTCTATCCAGCAGCTCCAATTCCAGCTTCAGGAAGGTTCAAATGATATGGAGTTTAAGGGCCCCCACCTCAATCTCTTTGTCTCTCTGACTCACCCCCCCTTCTATCCAACAGCTCCAATCCCAGCTTCAGGAAGGTTCAAATGATATGGAGTTTAAGGGTCCCCACCTCAGTCTCTTTGTCTCTCTGACTCACCCCCCTTCTATCCAGCAGTTCGAATCCGAGCCTCAGGAAGGTTCAAATGATATGGAGTTTAAGGGCCCCACCTTAGTCTCCCTTTCTCTCTGACTCATCCCCCACTTCTATCCAGCATCTCCAATCTTAGCTTCAGGAAGGTTCAAATGATATGGAGTTTAAGGGCCCCCAACTCAGTCTCTTTGTCTCTCTGACTCACCCCCCCCATTCTATCCAACAGCTCAATCCTAGCTTCAGGAAGGTTCAAATGATATGGAGTTTAAGGGCCCCCACCTCAGTCTCTTTGTCTCTCTGACTCCGCCCTCCCCCCGTCTATCCAGCAGCTCTAATACCAGCTTCAGGAAGGTTCAAATGATATGGAGTTTAAGGGCCCCCACCTCAGTCTCTTTGTCTCTCTGACTCACCCCCCCTTCTATCCAGCAGCTCCAATCCCAGCTTCAGGAAGATTCAGATGATATGGAGTTTAAGGGGCCCCACCTCAATCTCTTTGTCTCTCAGACTCACCCCCTTCTATCCAGGAGCTCCAATCCCAGCTTCAGGAAGGTTCAAATGATATGGATTTTAAGGGCCCCCACCTTAGTCTCCCTTTCTCTCTGACTCACCCCCCACTTCTATCCAGGAGCTCCAATCCCAGCTTCAGGAAGGTTCAAATGATATGGAGTTTAAGGGCCCCCACCTCAGTCTCTTTGTCTCTCTGACTCACCCCCCCTTCTATCCAGCAGCTCCAATCCCAGTTTCAGGAAGGTTCAAATCATATGGAGTTTAAGGGCCCCCACCTCAGTCTCCCTTTCTCTCTAACTCACCCCCCACTTCTATCCAGCAGCTCCAATCCCAGCTTCAGAAAGGGTCAAATGATATGGAGTTTAAGGTCCCCCACCTCAGTCTCTTTGTCTCTCTGACTCACCCCCCCCCCGTTCTATCCAGCAGCTCCAATCCCACTTTCAGGAAGGTTCAAATGATATGGAGTTTAAGGGCCCCCACCTCAGTCTCTTTGTCTCTCTCACTCACCCCCCATTCTATCAAGCAGCTCCAATCCCAGCTTCAGGAAGGTTCAAATGATATGGAGTTTAAGGGCCCCACCTTAGACTCACTTTCTCTCTGACTCACCCCCCACTTCTATCCAGCAGCTCCAATCCCAGCTTCAGGAAGGTTCAAATGATATGGAGTTTAAGGGCCCCCACCTCAGTCTATTTGTCTCTCTGACTCACCAACCTTCTATCCACCAGTTCCAATCGCAGCTTCAGGAAGGTTCAAATGATATGGAGTTTAAGGGCCCCCACCTCAGTCTCTTTGTCTCTCTGAATCACCCACCTTCTATCAAGCAGCTCCAATCCCAGCTTCAGGAAGGTTCAAATGATATGGAGTTTAAGGGCCCCCACCTTAGTCTCCCTTTCTCTCTGACTCACCCCCCGTCTATCCAGCAGCTCCAATTCCAGCTTCAGGAAGGTTCAAATGATATGGAGTTTAAGGGCCCCCACCTCAATCTCTTTGTCTCTCTGACTAAACCCCCGTTCTATCCAGCAGCTCCAATCCCAGCTTCAGGAAGGTTCAAATGATATGGAGTTTAAGGGCCCCAACCTTAGTCTCTTTGTCTCTCTGACTCACCCCCCTTCTATCCAGCAGCTCAATCCTAGCTTCAGGAAGGTTCAAATGATATGGAGTTTAAGGGCCCCCACCTCAGTCTCTTTGTCTTTCTGACTCACCCCCCTTCTATCTCAGGAGCTCCAATCCCAGCTTCAGGAAGGTTCAAATGATATGGAGTTTAAGGGCCCCCACCTCAATCTCTTTGTCTCTCTGACTAAACCCCCGTTCTATCCAGCAGCTCCAATCCCAGCTTCAGGAAGGTTCAAATGATATGGAGTTTAAGGGCCCCCACCTTAGTCTCTTTGTCTCTCTGACTCACCCCCCTTCTATCCAGCAGCTCAATCCTAGATTCAGGAAGGTTCAAATGATATGGAGTTTACGGGCCCCCACCTCAGTCTCTTTGTCTTTCTGACTCACCCCCCCCTATCCAGGAGCTCCAATCCCAGCTTCAGGAAGGTTCAAATGATATGGAGTTTAAGGGCCCCCACCTCAGTCTCCCTTTCTCTCTAACTCACCCCCCACTTCTATCCAGCAGCTCCAATCCCAGCTTCAGAAAGGGTCAAATGATATGGAGTTTAAGGTCCCCCACCTCAGTCTCTTTGTCTCTCTGACTCACCCCCCATTCTATCAAGCAGCTCCAATCCCAGCTTCAGGAAGGTTCAAATGATATGGAGTTTAAGGGCCCCACCTTAGACTCACTTTCTCTCTGACTCACCCCCCACTTCTATCCAGCAGCTCCAATCCTAGCTTCAGGAAGGTTCAAATGATATGGAGTTTAAGGGCCCCCACCTCAGTCTCTTTGTCTCTCTGACTCACCCTCCTTCTATCCAGCAGCTATAATCCCAGCTTCAGGAAGGTTGAAATGATATGGAGTTTAAGGGCCCCCACCTCAGTCTCTTTGTCTCTCTGACTCACCCCCCACTTCTATCCAGCAGTTCCAATCCCAGCTTCAGGAAGGTTCAAATGATATGGACTTTAAGGGCCCCCACCTCAGTCTTTTTGTCTCTCTGACTCACCCCCCCCCCCTTCTATCCAGCAGCTCAATCCTAGCTTCAGGAAGTTTCAAATGATATGGAGTTTAAGGGCCCCCACCTCAGTCTCTTTGTCTCTCTGACTCACCCCCCCTTCTATCCAGCAGCTCAATCCTAGCTTCAGGAAGGTTCAAATGATATGGAGTTTAAGGGCCCCCACCTCAGTCTCTTTGTCTCTCTGACTCACCCCCCTTCTATCCAACAGGTCCAATCCCAGCTTCAGGAAGGTTCAAATGATATGGAGTTTAAGGGTCCCCACCTCAGTCTCTTTGTCTCTCTGACTCACCCCCCTTCTATCCAGCAGTTCCAATCCGAGCCTCAGGAAGGTTCAAATGATATGGAGTTTAAGGGCCCCACCTTAGTCTCCCTTTCTCTCTGACTCACCCCCCACTTCTATCCAGCAGCTCCAATCCCAGCTTCAGGAAGGGTCAAATGATATGGAGTTTAAGGGCCCCCACCTTAGTTTCTTTGTCTCTCTGACTCACCCCCCTCCTTCTATCCAGCAGCTCCAATCCCAGCTTCAGGAAGGTTCAAATGATATGGAGTTTAAGGGCCCCAACCTCAGTCTCTTTGTCTCTCTGACTCACCCCCCCCCCCTTCTATCCAGCAGCTCCAATGTCAGCTTCAGGACGGTTCAAATGATACGGAGTTTAAGGGCCCCCACCTCAGTCTCTTTGTCTCTCTGACTCACCTCCCCTTTCTATCAAGCAGCTCCAATCCCATCTTCCGGAAGGTTCAAATGATATGGAGTTTAAGGGCCCCCACCTCAGTCTCTTTGTCTCTCTGACTCATCCCCCACTTCTATCCAGCATCTCCAATCTTAGCTTCAGGAAGGTTCAAATGATATGGAGTTTAAGGGCCCCCAACTCAGTCTCTTTGTCTCTCTGACTCACCCCCCCCCCATTCTATCCAACAGCTCAATCCTAGCTTCAGGAAGGTTCAAATGATATGGAGTTTAAGGGCCCCCACCTCAGTCTCTTTGTCTCTCTGACTCCGCCCTCCCCCCCGTCTATCCAGCAGCTCTAATACCAGCTTCAGGAAGGTTCAAATGATATGGAGTTTAAGGGCCCCCACCTCAGTCTCTTTGTCTCTCTGACTCACCCCCCCTTCTATCCAGCAGCTCAATCCTAGCTTCAGGAAGGTTGAAATGATATGGAGTTTAAGGGCCCCCACCTCAGTCTCTTTGTCTCTCTGACTCACCCCCACTTCTATCCAGCAGTTCCAATCCCAGCTTCAGGAAGGTTCAAATGATATGGACTTTAAGGGCCCCCACCTCAGTCTTTTTGTCTCTCTGACTCACCCCCCCCCTTCTATCCAGCAGCTCAATCCTAGCTTCAGGAAGTTTCAAATGATATGGAGTTTAAGGGCCCCCACCTCAGTCTCTTTGTCTCTCTGACTCACCCCCCCCCTTCTATCCAGCAGCTCAATCCTAGCTTCAGGAAGGTTCAAATGATATGGAGTTTAAGGGTCCCCACCTCAGTCTCTTTGTCTCTCTGACTCACCCCCCTTCTATCCAGCAGTTCCAATCCGAGCCTCAGGAAGGTTCAAATGATATGGAGTTTAAGGGCCCCACCTTAGTCTCCCTTTCTCTCTGACTCACCCCCCACTTCTATCCAGCAGCTCCAATCCCAGCTTCAGGAAGGGTCAAATGATATGGAGTTTAAGGGCCCCCACCTTAGTTTCTTTGTCTCTCTGACTCACCCCCCTCCTTCTATCCAGCAGCTCCAATCCCAGCTTCAGGAAGGTTCAAATGATATGGAGTTTAAGGGCCCCCACCTCAGTCTCTTTGTCTCTCTGACTCACCCCCCCTTCTATCCAGCAGCTCCAATCCCAGCTTCAGGAAGATTCAGATGATATGGAGTTTAAGGGGCCCCACCTCAATCTCTTTGTCTCTCAGACTCACCCCCTTCTATCCAGGAGCTCCAATCCCAGCTTCAGGAAGGTTCAAATGATATGGATTTTAAGGGCCCCCACCTTAGTCTCCCTTTCTCTCTGACTCACCCCCCACTTCTATCCAGGAGCTCCAATCCCAGCTTCAGGAAGGTTCAAATGATATGGAGTTTAAGGGCCCCCACCTCAGTCTCTTTGTCTCTCTGACTCACCCCCCCTTCTATCCAGCAGCTCCAATCCCAGTTTCAGGAAGGTTCAAATGATATGAAGTTTAAGGGCCCCCACCTTAGTCTCCCTTTCAATCTGACTCACCCCACACTTCTATCCAGCAGCTCCAAACCCAGCTTTAGGAAGGTTCAAATGATATGGAGTTTAAGGGCCCCCACCTCAGTTTCTTTGTCTCTCTGACTCACCCCCCCCTTCTATCCAGCAGCTCCAATCCCAGCTTCAGGAAGGTTCAAATGATATGGAGTTTAAGGGCCCCCACCTTAGTCTCCCTTTCTCTCTGACTCACCCCCCGTCTATCCAGCAGCTCCAATCCCAGCTTCAGGAAGGTTCAAATGATATGGAGTTTAAGGGCCCCACCTTAGTCTCCCTTTCTCTCTGACTCACCCCCCACTTCTATCCAGCAGCTCCAATCCCAGCTTCAGGAAGGGTCAAATGATATGGAGTTTAAGGGCCCCCACCTTAGTTTCTTTGTCTCTCTGACTCACCCCCCTCCTTCTATCCAGCAGCTCCAATCCCAGCTTCAGGAAGGTTCAAATGATATGGAGTTTAAGGGTCCCCACCTCAGTCTCTTTGTCTCTCTGACTCACCCCCCTTCTATCCAGCAGTTCCAATCCGAGCCTCAGGAAGGTTCAAATGATATGGAGTTTAAGGGCCCCACCTTAGTCTCCCTTTCTCTCTGACTCACCCCCCACTTCTATCCAGCAGCTCCAATCCCAGCTTCAGGAAGGGTCAAATGATATGGAGTTTAAGGGCCCCCACCTTAGTTTCTTTGTCTCTCTGACTCACCCCCCTCCTTCTATCCAGCAGCTCCAATCCCAGCTTCAGGAAGGTTCAAATGATATGGAGTTTAAGGGCCCCAACCTCAGTCTCTTTGTCTCTCTGACTCACCCCCCCCCCTTCTATCCAGCAGCTCCAATGTCAGCTTCAGGACGGTTCAAATGATACGGAGTTTAAGGGCCCCCACCTCAGTCTCTTTGTCTCTCTGACTCACCTCCCCTTTCTATCAAGCAGCTCCAATCCCATCTTCCGGAAGGTTCAAATGATATGGAGTTTAAGGGCCCCCACCTCAGTCTCTTTGTCTCTCTGACTCATCCCCCACTTCTATCCAGCATCTCCAATCTTAGCTTCAGGAAGGTTCAAATGATATGGAGTTTAAGGGCCCCCAACTCAGTCTCTTTGTCTCTCTGACTCACCCCCCCCCCCATTCTATCCAACAGCTCAATCCTAGCTTCAGGAAGGTTCAAATGATATGGAGTTTAAGGGCCCCCACCTCAGTCTCTTTGTCTCTCTGACTCCGCCCTCCCCCCCGTCTATCCAGCAGCTCTAATACCAGCTTCAGGAAGGTTCAAATGATATGGAGTTTAAGGGCCCCCACCTCAGTCTCTTTGTCTCTCTGACTCACCCCCCCTTCTATCCAGCAGCTCAATCCTAGCTTCAGGAAGGTTGAAATGATATGGAGTTTAAGGGCCCCCACCTCAGTCTCTTTGTCTCTCTGACTCACCCCCACTTCTATCCAGCAGTTCCAATCCCAGCTTCAGGAAGGTTCAAATGATATGGACTTTAAGGGCCCCCACCTCAGTCTTTTTGTCTCTCTGACTCACCCCCCCCCCCTTCTATCCAGCAGCTCAATCCTAGCTTCAGGAAGTTTCAAATGATATGGAGTTTAAGGGCCCCCACCTCAGTCTCTTTGTCTCTCTGACTCACCCCCCCCCCTTCTATCCAGCAGCTCAATCCTAGCTTCAGGAAGGTTCAAATGATATGGAGTTTAAGGGTCCCCACCTCAGTCTCTTTGTCTCTCTGACTCACCCCCCTTCTATCCAGCAGTTCCAATCCGAGCCTCAGGAAGGTTCAAATGATATGGAGTTTAAGGGCCCCACCTTAGTCTCCCTTTCTCTCTGACTCACCCCCCACTTCTATCCAGCAGCTCCAATCCCAGCTTCAGGAAGGGTCAAATGATATGGAGTTTAAGGGCCCCCACCTTAGTTTCTTTGTCTCTCTGACTCACCCCCCTCCTTCTATCCAGCAGCTCCAATCCCAGCTTCAGGAAGGTTCAAATGATATGGAGTTTAAGGGCCCCCACCTCAGTCTCTTTGTCTCTCTGACTCACCCCCCCTTCTATCCAGCAGCTCCAATCCCAGCTTCAGGAAGATTCAGATGATATGGAGTTTAAGGGGCCCCACCTCAATCTCTTTGTCTCTCAGACTCACCCCCTTCTATCCAGGAGCTCCAATCCCAGCTTCAGGAAGGTTCAAATGATATGGATTTTAAGGGCCCCCACCTTAGTCTCCCTTTCTCTCTGACTCACCCCCCACTTCTATCCAGGAGCTCCAATCCCAGCTTCAGGAAGGTTCAAATGATATGGAGTTTAAGGGCCCCCACCTCAGTCTCTTTGTCTCTCTGACTCACCCCCCCTTCTATCCAGCAGCTCCAATCCCAGTTTCAGGAAGGTTCAAATGATATGAAGTTTAAGGGCCCCCACCTTAGTCTCCCTTTCAATCTGACTCACCCCACACTTCTATCCAGCAGCTCCAAACCCAGCTTTAGGAAGGTTCAAATGATATGGAGTTTAAGGGCCCCCACCTCAGTTTCTTTGTCTCTCTGACTCACCCCCCCCTTCTATCCAGCAGCTCCAATCCCAGCTTCAGGAAGGTTCAAATGATATGGAGTTTAAGGGCCCCCACCTTAGTCTCCCTTTCTCTCTGACTCACCCCCCGTCTATCCAGCAGCTCCAATTCCAGCTTCAGGAAGGTTCAAATGATATGGAGTTTAAGGGCCCCCACCTCAATCTCGTTGTCTCTCTGACTAAACCCCCGTTCTATCCAGCAGCTCCAATCCCAGCTTCAGGAAGGTTCAAATGATATGGAGTTTAAGGGCCCCCACCTTAGTCTCTTTGTCTCTCTGACTCACCCCCCTTCTATCCAGCAGCTCAATCCTAGCTTCAGGAAGGTTCAAATGATATGGAGTTTAAGGGCCCCCACCTCAGTCTCTTTGTCTTTCTGACTCACCCCCCCTTCTATCCAGGAGCTCCAATCCCAGCTTCAGGAAGGTTCAAATGATATGGAGTTTAAGGGCCCCCACCTCAATCTCTTTGTCTCTCTGACTAAACCCCCGTTCTATCCAGCAGCTCCAATCCCAGCTTCAGGAAGGTTCAAATGATATGGAGTTTAAGGGCCCCCACCTTAGTCTCTTTGTCTCTCTGACTCACCCCCCATTCTATCAAGCAGCTCCAATCCCAGCTTCAGGAAGGTTCAAATGATATGGAGTTTAAGGGCCCCACCTTAGACTCACTTTCTCTCTGACTCACCCCCCACTTCTATCCAGCAGCTCCAATCCCAGCTTCAGGAAGGTTCAAATGATATGGAGTTTAAGGGCCCCCACCTCAGTCTCTTTGTCTTTCTGACTCACCCTCCTTCTATCCAGCAGCTATAATCCCAGCTTCAGGAAGGTTCAAATGATATGGAGTTTAAGGGCCCCCACCTCAGTCTCTTTGTCTCTCTGACTCACCCCCCACTTCTATCCAGCAGTTCCAACCCCAGCTTCAGGAAGGTTCAAATGATATGGACTTTAAGGGCCCCCACCTCAGTCTTTTTGTCTCTCTGACTCACCCCCCCCCCTTCTATCCAGCAGCTCAATCCTAGCTTCAGGAAGTTTCAAATGATATGGAGTTTAAGGGCCCCCACCTCAGTCTCTTTGTCTCTCTGACTCACACCCCCCCCTTCTATCCAGCAGCTCAATCCTAGCTTCAGGAAGGTTCAAATGATATGGAGTTTAAGGGCCCCCACCTCAGTCTCTTTGTCTCTCTGACTCACCCCCCCTTCTATCCAACAGCTCCAATCCCAGCTTCAGGAAGGTTCAAATGATATGGTGTTTAAGGGTCTCCACCTCAGTCTCTTTGTCTCTCTGACTCACCCCCCTTCTATCCAGCAGTTCCAATCCGAGCCTCAGGAAGGTTCAAATGATATGGAGTTTAAGGGCCCCACCTTAGTCTCCCTTTCTCTCTGACTCACCCCCCACTTCTATCCAGCAGCTCCAATCCCAGCTTCAGGAAGGGTCAAATGATATGGAGTTTAAGGGCCCCCACCTTAGTTTCTTTGTCTCTCTGACTCACCCCCCTCCTTCTATCCAGCAGCTCCAATCCCAGCTTCAGGAAGGTTCAAATGATATGGAGTTTAAGGGCCCCAACCTCAGTCTCTTTGTCTCTCTGACTCACCCCCCCCCCCCCTTCTATCCAGCAGCTCCAATGTCAGCTTCAGGACGGTTCAAATGATACGGAGTTTAAGGGCCCTCACCTCAGTCTCTTTGTCTCTCTGACTCACCTCCCCTTTCTATCAAGCAGCTCCAATCCCATCTTCCGGAAGGTTCAAATGATATGGAGTTTAAGGGCCCCCACCTCAGTCTCTTTGTCTCTCTGACTCATCCCCCACTTCTATCCAGCATCTCCAATCTTAGCTTCAGGAAGGTTCAAATGATATGGAGTTTAAGGGCCCCCAACTCAGTCTCTTTGTCTCTCTGACTCACCCCCCCCCATTCTATCCAACAGCTCAATCCTAGCTTCAGGAAGGTTCAAATGATATGGAGTTTAAGGGCCCCCACCTCAGTCTCTTTGTCTCTCTGACTCCGCCCTCCCCCCCGTCTATCCAGCAGCTCTAATACCAGCTTCAGGAAGGTTCAAATGATATGGAGTTTAAGGGCCCCCACCTCAGTCTCTTTGTCTCTCTGACTCACCCCCCACTTCTATCCAGCAGTTCCAATCCCAGCTTCAGGAAGGTTCAAATGATATGGACTTTAAGGGCCCCCACCTCAGTCTTTTTGTCTCTCTGACTCACCCCCCCCCTTCTATCCAGCAGCTCAATCCTAGCTTCAGGAAGTTTCAAATGATATGGAGTTTAAGGGCCCCCACCTCAGTCTCTTTGTCTCTCTGACTCACCCCCCCTTCTATCCAGCAGCTCAATCCTAGCTTCAGGAAGGTTCAAATGATATGGAGTTTAAGGGCCCCCACCTCAGTCTCTTTGTCTCTCTGACTCACCCCCCTTCTATCCAACAGCTCCAATCCCAGCTTCAGGAAGGTTCAAATGATATGGAGTTTAAGGGTCCCCACCTCAGTCTCTTTGTCTCTCTGACTCACCCCCCTTCTATCCAGCAGTTCCAATCCGAGCCTCAGGAAGGTTCAAATGATATGGAGTTTAAGGGCCCCACCTTAGTCTCCCTTTCTCTCTGACTCACCCCCCACTTCTATCCAGCAGCTCCAATCCCAGCTTCAGGAAGGGTCAAATGATATGGAGTTTAAGGGCCCCCACCTTAGTTTCTTTGTCTCTCTGACTCACCCCCCTCCTTCTATCCAGCAGCTCCAATCCCAGCTTCAGGAAGGTTCAAATGATATGGAGTTTAAGGGCCCCAACCTCAGTCTCTTTGTCTCTCTGACTCACCCCCCCCCTTCTATCCAGCAGCTCCAATGTCAGCTTCAGGACGGTTCAAATGATACGGAGTTTAAGGGCCCCCACCTCAGTCTCTTTGTCTCTCTGACTCACCTCCCCTTTCTATCAAGCAGCTCCAATCCCATCTTCCGGAAGGTTCAAATGATATGGAGTTTAAGGGCCCCCACCTCAGTCTCTTTGTCTCTCTGACTCATCCCCCACTTCTATCCAGCATCTCCAATCTTAGCTTCAGGAAGGTTCAAATGATATGGAGTTTAAGGGCCCCCAACTCAGTCTCTTTGTCTCTCTGACTCACCCCCCCCCCCCATTCTATCCAACAGCTCAATCCTAGCTTCAGGAAGGTTCAAATGATATGGAGTTTAAGGGCCCCCACCTCAGTCTCTTTGTCTCTCTGACTCCGCCCTCCCCCCCGTCTATCCAGCAGCTCTAATACCAGCTTCAGGAAGGTTCAAATGATATGGAGTTTAAGGGCCCCCACCTCAGTCTCTTTGTCTCTCTGACTCACCCCCCCTTCTATCCAGCAGCTCCAATCCCAGCTTCAGGAAGGTTCAAATGATATGGAGTTTAAGGGCCCCAACCTCAGTCTCTTTGTCTCTCTGACTCACCCCCCCCCTTCTATCCAGCAGCTCCAATGTCAGCTTCAGGACGGTTCAAATGATACGGAGTTTAAGGGCCCCCACCTCAGTCTCTTTGTCTCTCTGACTCACCTCCCCTTTCTATCAAGCAGCTCCAATCCCATCTTCCGGAAGGTTCAAATGATATGGAGTTTAAGGGCCCCCACCTCAGTCTCTTTGTCTCTCTGACTCATCCCCCACTTCTATCCAGCATCTCCAATCTTAGCTTCAGGAAGGTTCAAATGATATGGAGTTTAAGGGCCCCCAACTCAGTCTCTTTGTCTCTCTGACTCACCCCCCCCCCCCATTCTATCCAACAGCTCAATCCTAGCTTCAGGAAGGTTCAAATGATATGGAGTTTAAGGGCCCCCACCTCAGTCTCTTTGTCTCTCTGACTCCGCCCTCCCCCCCGTCTATCCAGCAGCTCTAATACCAGCTTCAGGAAGGTTCAAATGATATGGAGTTTAAGGGCCCCCACCTCAGTCTCTTTGTCTCTCTGACTCACCCCCCCTTCTATCCAGCAGCTCAATCCTAGCTTCAGGAAGGTTGAAATGATATGGAGTTTAAGGGCCCCCACCTCAGTCTCTTTGTCTCTCTGACTCACCCCCACTTCTATCCAGCAGTTCCAATCCCAGCTTCAGGAAGGTTCAAATGATATGGACTTTAAGGGCCCCCACCTCAGTCTTTTTGTCTCTCTGACTCACCCCCCCCTTCTATCCAGCAGCTCAATCCTAGCTTCAGGAAGTTTCAAATGATATGGAGTTTAAGGGCCCCCACCTCAGTCTCTTTGTCTCTCTGACTCACCCCCCCCCCTTCTATCCAGCAGCTCAATCCTAGCTTCAGGAAGGGTCAAATGATATGGAGTTTAAGGGCCCCCACCTTAGTTTCTTTGTCTCTCTGACTCACCCCCCTCCTTCTATCCAGCAGCTCCAATCCCAGCTTCAGGAAGGTTCAAATGATATGGAGTTTAAGGGCCCCCACCTCAGTCTCTTTGTCTCTCTGACTCACCCCCCCTTCTATCCAGCAGCTCCAATCCCAGCTTCAGGAAGATTCAGATGATATGGAGTTTAAGGGGCCCCACCTCAATCTCTTTGTCTCTCAGACTCACCCCCTTCTATCCAGGAGCTCCAATCCCAGCTTCAGGAAGGTTCAAATGATATGGATTTTAAGGGCCCCCACCTTAGTCTCCCTTTCTCTCTGACTCACCCCCCACTTCTATCCAGGAGCTCCAATCCCAGCTTCAGGAAGGTTCAAATGATATGGAGTTTAAGGGCCCCCACCTCAGTCTCTTTGTCTCTCTGACTCACCCCCCCTTCTATCCAGCAGCTCCAATCCCAGCTTCAGGAAGGTTCAAATGATATGGATTTTAAGGGCCCCCACCTTAGTCTCCCTTTCTCTCTGACTCACCCCCCACTTCTATCCAGGAGCTCCAATCCCAGCTTCAGGAAGGTTCAAATGATATGGAGTTTAAGGGCCCCCACCTCAGTCTCTTTGTCTCTCTGACTCACCCCCCCTTCTATCCAGCAGCTCCAATCCCAGTTTCAGGAAGGTTCAAATGATATGAAGTTTAAGGGCCCCCACCTTAGTCTCCCTTTCAATCTGACTCACCCCACACTTCTATCCAGCAGCTCCAAACCCAGCTTTAGGAAGGTTCAAATGATATGGAGTTTAAGGGCCCCCACCTCAGTTTCTTTGTCTCTCTGACTCACCCCCCCTTCTATCCAGCAGCTCCAATCCCAGCTTCAGGAAGGTTCAAATGATATGGAGTTTAAGGGCCCCCACCTTAGTCTCCCTTTCTCTCTGACTCACCCCCCGTCTATCCAGCAGCTCCAATTCCAGCTTCAGGAAGGTTCAAATGATATGGAGTTTAAGGGCCCCCACCTCAATCTCGTTGTCTCTCTGACTAAACCCCCGTTCTATCCAGCAGCTCCAATCCCAGCTTCAGGAAGGTTCAAATGATATGGAGTTTAAGGGCCCCCACCTTAGTCTCTTTGTCTCTCTGACTCACCCCCCTTCTATCCAGCAGCTCAATCCTAGCTTCAGGAAGGTTCAAATGATATGGAGTTTAAGGGCCCCCACCTCAGTCTCTTTGTCTTTCTGACTCACCCCCCCTTCTATCCAGGAGCTCCAATCCCAGCTTCAGGAAGGTTCAAATGATATGGAGTTTAAGGGCCCCCACCTCAATCTCTTTGTCTCTCTGACTAAACCCCCGTTCTATCCAGCAGCTCCAATCCCAGCTTCAGGAAGGTTCAAATGATATGGAGTTTAAGGGCCCCCACCTTAGTCTCTTTGTCTCTCTGACTCACCCCCCATTCTATCAAGCAGCTCCAATCCCAGCTTCAGGAAGGTTCAAATGATATGGAGTTTAAGGGCCCCACCTTAGACTCACTTTCTCTCTGACTCACCCCCCACTTCTATCCAGCAGCTCCAATCCCAGCTTCAGGAAGGTTCAAATGATATGGAGTTTAAGGGCCCCCACCTCAGTCTCTTTGTCTTTCTGACTCACCCTCCTTCTATCCAGCAGCTATAATCCCAGCTTCAGGAAGGTTCAAATGATATGGAGTTTAAGGGCCCCCACCTCAGTCTCTTTGTCTCTCTGACTCACCCCCCACTTCTATCCAGCAGTTCCAACCCCAGCTTCAGGAAGGTTCAAATGATATGGACTTTAAGGGCCCCCACCTCAGTCTTTTTGTCTCTCTGACTCACCCCCCCCCCTTCTATCCAGCAGCTCAATCCTAGCTTCAGGAAGTTTCAAATGATATGGAGTTTAAGGGCCCCCACCTCAGTCTCTTTGTCTTTCTGACTCACCCCCCCTTCTATCCAGGAGCTCCAATCCCAGCTTCAGGAAGGTTCAAATGATATGGAGTTTAAGGGCCCCCACCTCAATCTCTTTGTCTCTCTGACTAAACCCCCGTTCTATCCAGCAGCTCCAATCCCAGCTTCAGGAAGGTTCAAATGATATGGAGTTTAAGGGCCCCCACCTTAGTCTCTTTGTCTCTCTGACTCACCCCCCTTCTATCCAGCAGCTCAATCCTAGATTCAGGAAGGTTCAAATGATATGGAGTTTAAGGGCCCCCACCTCAGTCTCTTTGTCTTTCTGACTCACCCCCCCCCCATCCAGGAGCTCCAATCCCAGCTTCAGGAAGGTTCAAATGATATGGAGTTTAAGGGCCCCCACCTCAGTCTCCCTTTCTCTCTAACTCACCCCCCACTTCTATCCAGCAGCTCCAATCCCAGCTTCAGAAAGGGTCAAATGATATGGAGTTTAAGGGCCCCCACCTCAGTCTCTTTGTCTCTCTGACTCACCCCCCCCCCCCCCGTTCTATCCAGCAGCTCCAATCCCACTTTCAGGAAGGTTCAAATGATATGGAGTTTAAGGGCCCCCACCTCAGTCTCTTTGTCTCTCTGACTCACCCCCCATTCTATCAAGCAGCTCCAATCCCAGCTTCAGGAAGGTTCAAATGATATGGAGTTTAAGGGCCCCACCTTAGACTCACTTTCTCTCTGACTCACCCCCCACTTCTATCCAGCAGCTCCAATCCCAGCTTCAGGAAGGTTCAAATGATATGGAGTTTAAGGGCCCCCACCTCAGTCTCTTTGTCTTTCTGAATCACCCACCTTCTATCCAGCAACTCCAATCTCAGCTTCAGGAAGGTTCAAATGATATGGAGTTTAAGGGCCCCCACCTCAGTCTATTTGTCTCTCTGACTCACCAACCTTCTATCCACCAGCTCCAATCGCAGCTTCAGGAAGGTTCAAATGATATGGAGTTTAAGGGCCCCCACCTCAGTCTCTTTGTCTCTCTGAATCACCCACCTTCTATCAAGCAGCTCCAATCCCAGCTTCAGGAAGGTTCAAATGATATGGAGTTTAAGGGCCCCCACCTTAGTCTCCCTTTCTCTCTGACTCACCCCCCGTCTATCCAGCAGCTCCAATTCCAGCTTCAGGAAGGTTCAAATGATATGGAGTTTAAGGGCCCCCACCTCAATCTCTTTGTCTCTCTGACTAAACCCCCGTTCTATCCAGCAGCTCCAATCCCAGCTTCAGGAAGGTTCAAATGATATGGAGTTTAAGGGCCCCCAGTTTAGTCTCTTTGTCTCTCTGACTCACACCCCTTCTATCCAGCAGCTCAATCCTAGCTTCAGGAAGGTTCAAATGATATGGAGTTTAAGGGCCCCCACCTCAGTCTCTTTGTCTTTCTGACTCACCCCCCCTTCTATCCAGGAGCTCCAATCCCAGCTTCAGGAAGGTTCAAATGATATGGAGTTTAAGGGCCCCCACCTCAGTCTCCCTTTCTCTCTAACTCACCCCCCACTTCTATCCAGCAGCTCCAATCCCAGCTTCAGAAAGGGTCAAATGATATGGAGTTTAAGGTCTCCCACCTCAGTCTCTTTGTCTCTCTGACTCACCCCCCATTCTATCAAGCAGCTCCAATCCCAGCTTCAGGAAGGTTCAAATGATATGGAGTTTAAGGGCCCCACCTTAGACTCACTTTCTCTCTGACTCACCCCCCACTTCTATCCAGCAGCTCCAATCCCAGCTTCAGGAAGGTTCAAATGATATGGAGTTTAAGGGCCCCCACCTCAGTCTCTTTGTCTTTCTGAATCACCCCCCTTCTATCCAGCAACTCCAATCTCAGCTTCAGGAAGGTTCAAATGATATGGAGTTTAAGGGCCCCCACCTCAGTCTATTTGTCTCTCTGACTCACCAACCTTCTATCCACCAGCTCCAATCGCAGCTTCAGGAAGGTTCAAATGATATGGAGTTTAAGGGCCCCCACCTCAGTCTCTTTGTCTCTCTGAATCACCCACCTTCTATCCAGCAGCTCCAATCGCAGCTTCAGGAAGGTTGAAATGATATGGAGTTTAAGGGCCCCTACCTCAGTCTCTTTGGATCTCTGACTCACCCGCCCACCCACCCCTTCAATCCAGCAGCTCCAATCCCAGCTTCAGAAAGGTTCAAATGATATGGAGTTTAAGGGCCCCCACCTCAGTCTCCCTTTCTCTCTAACTCACCCCCCACTTCTATCCAGCAGCTCCAATCCCAGCTTCAGAAAGGGTCAAATGATATGGAGTTTAAGGTCCCCCACCTCAGTCTCTTTGTCTCTCTGACTCACCCCCCCCCCCCCCGTTCTATCCAGCAGCTCCAATCCCACTTTCAGGAAGGTTCAAATGATATGGAGTTTAAGGGCCCCCACCTCAGTCTCTTTGTCTCTCTGACTCACCCCCCATTCTATCAAGCAGCTCCAATCCCAGCTTCAGGAAGGTTCAAATGATATGGAGTTTAAGGGCCCCACCTTAGACTCACTTTCTCTCTGACTCACCCCCCACTTCTATCCAGCAGCTCCAATCCCAGCTTCAGGAAGGTTCAAATGATATGGAGTTTAAGGGCCCCCACCTCAGTCTCTTTGTCTTTCTGAATCACCCCCCTTCTATCCAGCAACTCCAATCTCAGCTTCAGGAAGGTTCAAATGATATGGAGTTTAAGGGCCCCCACCTCAGTCTATTTGTCTCTCTGACTCACCAACCTTCTATCCACCAGCTCCAATCGCAGCTTCAGGAAGGTTCAAATGATATGAAGTTTAAGGGCCCCCACTTCAGTCTCTTTGTCTCTCTGAATCACCCACCTTCTATCAAGCAGCTCCAATCCCAGCTTCAGGAAGGTTCAAATGATATGGAGTTTAAGGGCCCCCACCTTAGTCTCCCTTTCTCTCTGACTCACCCCCCGTCTATCCAGCAGCTCCAATTCCAGCTTCAGGAAGGTTCAAATGATATGGAGTTTAAGGGCCCCCACCTCAATCTCTTTGTCTCTCTGACTAAACCCCCGTTCTATCCAGCAGCTCCAATCCCAGCTTCAGGAAGGTTCAAATGATATGGAGTTTAAGGGCCCCCACCTTAGTCTCTTTGTCTCTCTGACTCACACCCCTTCTATCCAGCAGCTCAATCCTAGCTTCAGGAAGGTTCAAATGATATGGAGTTTAAGGGCCCCCACCTCAGTCTCTTTGTCTTTCTGACTCACCCCCCCTTCTATCCAGGAGCTCCAATCCCAGCTTCAGGAAGGTTCAAATGATATGGAGTTTAAGGGCCCCCACCTCAATCTCTTTGTCTCTCTGACTAAACCCCCGTTCTATCCAGCAGCTCCAATCCCAGCTTCAGGAAGGTTCAAATGATATGGAGTTTAAGGGCCCCCACCTTAGTCTCTTTGTCTCTCTGACTCACCCCCCTTCTATCCAGCAGCTCAATCCTAGATTCAGGAAGGTTCAAATGATATGGAGTTTAAGGGCCCCCACCTCAGTCTCTTTGTCTTTCTGACTCACCACCCCCCCCCTATCCAGGAGCTCCAATCCCAGCTTCAGGAAGGTTCAAATGATATGGAGTTTAAGGGCCCCCACCTCAGTCTCCCTTTCTCTCTAACTCACCCCCCACTTCTATCCAGCAGCTCCAATCCCAGCTTCAGAAAGGGTCAAATGATATGGAGTTTAAGGTCCCCCACCTCAGTCTCTTTGTCTCTCTGACTCACCCCCCATTCTATCAAGCAGCTCCAATCCCAGCTTCAGGAAGGTTCAAATGATATGGAGTTTAAGGGCCCCACCTTAGACTCACTTTCTCTCTGACTCACCCCCCACTTCTATCCAGCAGCTCCAATCCCAGCTTCAGGAAGGTTCAAATGATATGGAGTTTAAGGGCCCCCACCTCAGTCTCTTTGTCTTTCTGAATCACCCCCCTTCTATCCAGCAACTCCAATCTCAGCTTCAGGAAGGTTCAAATGATATGGAGTTTAAGGGCCCCCACCTCAGTCTATTTGTCTCTCTGACTCACCAACCTTCTATCCACCAGCTCCAATCGCAGCTTCAGGAAGGTTCAAATGATATGGAGTTTAAGGGCCCCCACCTCAGTCTCTTTGTCTCTCTGAATCACCCACCTTCTATCCAGCAGCTCCAATCGCAGCTTCAGGAAGGTTGAAATGATATGGAGTTTAAGGGCCCCTACCTCAGTCTCTTTGGATCTCTGACTCACCCGCCCACCCACCCCTTCAATCCAGCAGCTCCAATCCCAGCATCAGGAAGGTTCAAATGATATGGTGTTTAAGGGCCCCCACCTCAGTCTCTTTGTCTCTCTGAATCACCCCCCTTCTATCCAGCAACTCCAATCTCAGCTTCAGGAAGGTTCAAATGATATAGAGTTTAAGGGCCCCCACCTCAGTCTATTTGTCTCTCTGACTCACCAACCTTCTATCCACCAGCTCCAATCGCAGCTTCAGGAAGGTTCAAATGATATGGAGTTTAAGGGCCCCCACCTCAGTCTCTTTGTCTCTCTGAATCACACACCTTCTATCCAGCAGCTCCAATCGCAGCTTCAGGAAGGTTCAAATGATATGGTGTTTAAACGCCCCCAACTCAGTCTATTTGTCTCTCTGACTCACCAACCTGCTATCCAGCAGTTCTAATCCCAGCTTCAGGAAGGTTCAAATGATATGTTGTTTAAAGCCCCCCACCTCAGTCTCTTTTGTCTCTCTGAATCACCCCCCTTCTCTCCAGCAGCTTCAATCCCAGCTTCAGGAAGGTTGAAATGATATGGAGTTTAAGGGCCCCTCCCTCAGTCTCTTTGGATCTCTGACTCACCCGCCCACCCACCCCTTCAATCCAGCAGCTCCAATCCCAGCATCAGGAAGGTTCAAATGATATGGTGTTTAAGGGCCCCCACCTCAGTCTCTTTGTCTCTCTGAATCACCCCCCTTCTATCCAGCAGCTCCAATCGCAGCTTCAGGAAGGTTCAAATGATATGGAGTTTAAGGGCCCCCACCTCAGTCTCTTTGTCTCTCTGAATCACCCACCTTCTATCCAGCAGCTCCAATCGCAGCTTCAGGAAGGTTCAAATGATATGGAGTTTAAGGGCCCCCACCTCAGTCTCTTTGTCTCTCTGACTCACCCCCCCCTTCTATCCAGGAGCTCCAATCCCAGCTTCAGGAAGGTTCAAATAATATGGAGTTTAAGGGCCCCCACCTCAGTCTCTTTGTCTCTCTGACTCACCCCCCCTTCTATCAAGCAGCTCCAATCCCATCTTCCGGAAGGTTCAAATGATATGGAGTTTAAGGGCCCCCACCTCAGTCTCTTTGTCTCTCTGACTCACCCCCCCCTTCTATCCAGCAGCTCCAATCCCAGCTTCAGGAAGGTTCAAATGATATGGAGTTTAAGGGCCCCCACCTTAGTCTCTTTGTCTCTCTGACTCACACCCCACTTCTATCCAGCAGCTCCAATCCCAGCTTCAGGAAGGGTCAAATGATATGGAGTTTAAGGGCCCCCACCTTAGTCTCCCTTTCTCTCTAACTCACCCCCCACTTCTATCCAGCAGCTCCAATCCCAGCTTCAGAAAGGGTCAAATGATATGGAGTTTAAGGGCCCCCACCTCAGTCTCTTTGTCTCTCTGACTCACCCCCCCCGTTCTATCCAGCAGCTCCAATCCCACTTTCAGGAAGGTTCAAATGATATGGAGTTTAAGGGCCCCCACCTCAGTCTCTTTGTCTCTCTGACTCACCCCCATTCTATCAAGCAGCTCCAATCCCTGCTTCAGGAAGGTTCAAATGATATGGAGTTTAAGGGCCCCCACCACAGTCTCTTTGTCTTTCTGAATCACCCCCCTTCTATCCAGCAACTCCAATCTCAGCTTCAGGAAGGTTGAAATGATATGGAGTTTAAGGGCCCCTACCTCAGTCTCTTTGGATCTCTGACTCACCCGCCCACCCACCCCTTCAATCCAGCAGCTCCAATCCCAGCATCAGGAAGGTTCAAATGATATGGTGTTTAAGGGCCCCCACCTCAGTCTCTTTGTCTCTCTGAATCACCCCCCTTCTATCCAGCAACTCCAATCTCAGCTTCAGGAAGGTTCAAATGATATGGAGTTTAAGGGCCCCCACCTCAGTCTATTTGTCTCTCTGACTCACCAACCTTCTATCCACCAGCTCCAATCCCAGCATCAGGAAGGTTCAAATGATATGGAGTTTAAGGGCCCCCACCTCAGTCTCTTTGTCTCTCTGACTCACCCCCCCCCCCTTGTAAACAGCAGCTGTAATCCCAGCTTCAGGAAGGGTCAAATGATATGGTGTTTAAGGGCCCCCAACTCAGTCTATTTGTCTCTCTGACTCACCAACCTGCTATCCAGCAGCTCTAATCCCAGCTTCAGGACGGTTCAAATGATATGCTGTTTAAAGCCCCCCACCTCAGTCTCTTTTGTCTCTCTGAATCACCCCCCTTCTCTCCAGCAGCTTCAATCCCAGCTTCAGGAAGGTTGAAATGATATGGAGTTTAAGGGCCCCTACCTCAGTCTCTTTGGATCTCTGACTCACCCGCCCACCCACCCCTTCAATCCAGCAGCTCCAATCCCAGCATCAGGAAGGTTCAAATGATATGGAGTTTAAGGGCCCCCACCTCAGTCTCTTTGTCTCTCTGAATCACCCCCCTTCTATCCAGCAACTCCAATCTCAGCTTCAGGAAGGTTCAAATGATATGGAGTTTAAGGGCCCCCACCTCAGTCTATTTGTCTCTCTGACTCACCAACCTTCTATCCACCAGCTCCAATCCCAGCATCAGGAAGGTTCAAATGATATGGAGTTTAAGGGCCCCCACCTCAGTCTCTTTGTCTCTCTGAATCACCCACCTTCTATCCAGCAGCTCCAATCGCAGCTTCAGGAAGGTTCAAATGATATGGAGTTTAAGGGCCCCCACCTCAGTCTCTTTGTCTCTCTGACTCACCCGCCCACCCACCCCTTCAATCCAGCAGCTCCAATCCCAGCATTAGGAAGGTTCAAATGATATGGAGTTTAAGGTCCCCCACCTCAGTCTCTTTGTCTCTCTGAATCACCCACCTTCTATCCAGCAGCTCCAATCGCAGCTTCAGGAAGGTTCAAATGATATGGAGTTTAAGGGCCCCCACCTCAGTCTCTTTGTCTCTCTGACTCACCCGCCCACCCACCCCTTCAATCCAGCAGCTCCAATCCCAGCATTAGGAAGGTTCAAATGATATGGAGTTTAAGGGCCCCCACCTCAGTCTATTTGTCTCTCTGACTCACCAACCTTCTATCCACCAGCTCTAATCCCAGCTTCAGGAAGGTTCAAATGATATGGTGTTTAAAGGCCCCCACCTCAGTCTATTTGTCTCTCTGACTCACCAACCTTCTATCCAGCAGCTCTAATCCCAGCTTCAGGAAGGTTCAAATGATATGGTGTTTAAGGGTCCCCACCTCAGTCTCTTTGTCTCTCTGAATCACCCCGCTTCCATCCAGGAGCTCCAATCCCAGCTTCAGGAAGGTTGAAATGATATGGAGTTTAAGGGCCCCTACCTCAGTCTCTTTGGATCTTTGACTCACCCGCCCACCCACCCCTTCAATCCAGCAGCTCCAATCCCAGCATGAGGAAGGTTCAAATGATATGGAATTTAAGGGCCCCCACCTCAGTCTATTTGTCTCTCTGAATCACCCACCTTCTATCCAGCAGCTCCAATCCCAGCTTCAGGAAGGTTCAAATGATATGGAGTTTAAGGGCCCCTACCTCAGTCTCTTTGGATCTCTGACTCACCAACCTTCTATCCACCAGCTCCAATCCCAGCATCAGGAAGGTTCAAATGATATGGAGTTTAAGGGCCCCCACCTCAGTCTCTTTGTCTCTCTGAATCACCCACCTTCTATCCAGCAGCTCCAATCTCAGCATCAGGAAGGTTCAAATGATATGGAGTTTAAGGGCCCCCACCTCAGTCTATTTGTCTCTCTGACTCACCAACCTTCTATCCACCAGCTCCAATCCCAGCATCAGGAAGGTTCAAATGATATGGAGTTTAAGGGCCCCCACCTCAGTCTCTTTGTCTCTCTGAATCACCCACCTTCTATCCAGCAGCTCGAATCCCAGCATCAGGAAGGTTCAAATGATATGGAGTTTAAGGGCCCCCACCTCAGTCTCTTTGTCTCTCTGAATCACCCACCTTCTATCCAGCAGCTCGAATCGCAGCTGCAGGAAGGTTCAAATGATATGGAGTTTAAGGGCCCCCACCTCAGTCTCTTTGTCTCTCTGACTCACCCCCCCCCCTTCTATCCAGCAGCTGTAATCCCAGCTTCAGGAAGGTTCAAATGATATGGTGTTTAAAGCCCCCCACCTCAGTCTCTTTGTCTCTCTGAATCACCCCCCTTCTATCCAGCAGCTTCAATCCCAGCTTCAGGAAGGTTGAAATGATATGGAGTTTAAGGGCCCCCACCTCAGTCTCTTTGTCTCTCTGAATCACCTCCCTTCTATCCAGCAGCTCCAATCCCAGCTTCAGGAAGGTTGAAATGATATGGAGTTTAAGGGCCCCTACCTCAGTCTCTTTGGATCTCTGACTCACCCGCCCACCCACCCCTTCAATCCAGCAGCTCCAATCCCAGCTTCAGAAAGGTTCAAATGATATGGAGTTTAAGGGCCCCCACCTTAGTCTCCCTTTCTCTCTAACTCACCCCCCACTTCTATCCAGCAGCTCCAATCCCAGCTTCAGAAAGGGTCAAATGATATGGAGTTTAAGGGCCCCCACCTCAGTCTCTTTGTCTCTCTGACTCACCCCCCCCCCCCCCGTTCTATCCAGCAGCTCCAATCCCACTTTCAGGAAGGTTCAAATGATATGGAGTTTAAGGGCCCCCACCTCAGTCTCTTTGTCTCTCTGACTCACCCCCCATTCTATCAAGCAGCTCCAATCCCTGCTTCAGGAAGGTTCAAATGATATGGAGTTTAAGGGCCCCACCTTAGTCTCCCTTTCTCTCTGACTCACCCCCCACTTCTATCCAGCAGCTCCAATCCCAGCTTCAGGAAGGTTCAAATGATATGGAGTTTAAGGGCCCCCACCTTAGTCTCCCTTTCTCTCTGACTCACCCCCCGTCTATCCAGCAGCTCCAATTCCAGCTTCAGGAAGGTTCAAATGATATGGAGTTTAAGGGCCCCCACCTCAATCTCTTTGTCTCTCTGACTAAACCCCCGTTCTATCCAGCAGCTCCAATCCCAGCTTCAGGAAGGTTCAAATGATATGGAGTTTAAGGGCCCCCACCTTAGTCTCTTTGTCTCTCTGACTCACCCCCCTTCTATCCAGCAGCTCAATCCTAGCTTCAGGAAGGTTCAAATGATATGGAGTTTAAGGGCCCCCACCTCAGTCTCTTTGTCTTTCTGACTCACCCCCCCTTCTATCCAGGAGCTCCAATCCCAGCTTCAGGAAGGTTCAAATGATATGGAGTTTAAGGGCCCCCACCTCAATCTCTTTGTCTCTCTGACTAAACCCCCGTTCTATCCAGCAGCTCCAATCCCAGCTTCAGGAAGGTTCAAATGATATGGAGTTTAAGGGCCCCCACCTTAGTCTCTTTGTCTCTCTGACTCACCCCCCTTCTATCTAGCAGCTCAATCCTAGATTCAGGAAGGTTCAAATGATATGGAGTTTAAGGGCCCCCACCTCAGTCTCTTTGTCTTTCTGACTCACCCCCCCCCTATCCAGGAGCTCCAATCCCAGCTTCAGGAAGGTTCAAATGATATGGAGTTTAAGGGCCCCCACCTCAGTCTCCCTTTCTCTCTAACTCACCCCCCACTTCTATCCAGCAGCTCCAATCCCAGCTTCAGAAAGGGTCAAATGATATGGAGTTTAAGGTCCCCCACCTCAGTCTCTTTGTCTCTCTGACTCACCCCCCATTCTATCAAGCAGCTCCAATCCCAGCTTCAGGAAGGTTCAAATGATATGGAATTTAAGGGCCCCACCTTAGACTCACTTTCTCTCTGACTCACCCCCCACTTCTATCCAGCAGCTCCAATCCCAGCTTCAGGAAGGTTCAAATGATATGGAGTTTAAGGGCCCCCACCTCAGTCTCTTTGTCTTTCTGAATCACCCCCCTTCTATCCAGCAACTCCAATCTCAGCTTCAGGAAGGTTCAAATGATATGGAGTTTAAGGGCCCCCACCTCAGTCTATTTGTCTCTCTGACTCACCAACCTTCTATCCACCAGCTCCAATCGCAGCTTCAGGAAGGTTCAAATGATATGGAGTTTAAGGGCCCCCACCTCAGTCTCTTTGTCTCTCTGAATCACCCACCTTCTATCCAGCAGCTCCAATCGCAGCTTCAGGAAGGTTGAAATGATATGGAGTTTAAGGGCCCCTACCTCAGTCTCTTTGGATCTCTGACTCACCCGCCCACCCACCCCTTCAATCCAGCAGCTCCAATCCCAGCATCAGGAAGGTTCAAATGATATGGTGTTTAAGGGCCCCCACCTCAGTCTCTTTGTCTCTCTGAATCACCCCCCTTCTATCCAGGAACTCCAATCTCAGCTTCAGGAAGGTTCAAATGATATAGAGTTTAAGGGCCCCCACCTCAGTCTATTTGTCTCTCTGACTCACCAACCTTCTATCCACCAGCTCCAATCGCAGCTTCAGGAAGGTTCAAATGATATGGAGTTTAAGGGCCCCCACCTCAGTCTCTTTGTCTCTCTGAATCACACACCTTCTATCCAGCAGCTCCAATCGCAGCTTCAGGAAGGTTCAAATGATATGGTGTTTAAACGCCCCCAACTCAGTCTATTTGTCTCTCTGACTCACCAACCTGCTATCCAGCAGTTCTAATCCCAGCTTCAGGAAGGTTCAAATGATATGTTGTTTAAAGCCCCCCACCTCAGTCTCTTTTGTCTCTCTGAATCACCCCCCTTCTCTCCAGCAGCTTCAATCCCAGCTTCAGGAAGGTTGAAATGATATGGAGTTTAAGGGCCCCTACCTCAGTCTCTTTGGATCTCTGACTCACCCGCCCACCCACCCCTTCAATCCAGCAGCTCCAATCCCAGCATCAGGAAGGTTCAAATGATATGGTGTTTAAGGGCCCCCACCTCAGTCTCTTTGTCTCTCTGAATCACCCCCCTTCTATCCAGCAGCTCCAATCGCAGCTTCAGGAAGGTTCAAATGATATGGAGTTTAAGGGCCCCCACCTCAGTCTCTTTGTCTCTCTGAATCACCCACCTTCTATCCAGCAGCTCCAATCGCAGCTTCAGGAAGGTTCAAATGATATGGAGTTTAAGGGCCCCCACCTCAGTCTCTTTGTCTCTCTGACTCACCCCCCCCTTCTATCCAGGAGCTCCAATCCCAGCTTCAGGAAGGTTCAAATAATATGGAGTTTAAGGGCCCCCACCTCAGTCTCTTTGTCTCTCTGACTCACCCCCCCCCTTCCATCAAGCAGCTCCAATCCCATCTTCCGGAAGGTTCAAATGATATGGAGTTTAAGGGCCCCCACCTCAGTCTCTTTGTCTCTCTGACTCACCCCCCCCCTTCTATCCAGCAGCTCCAATCCCAGCTTCAGGAAGGTTCAAATGATATGGAGTTTAAGGGCCCCCACCTTAGTCTCTTTGTCTCTCTGACTCACACCCCACTTCTATCCAGCAGCTCCAATCCCAGCTTCAGGAAGGGTCAAATGATATGGAGTTTAAGGGCCCCCACCTCAGTTTCTTTGTCTCTCTGACTCCCCCTCCCCCTTCTATCCAGCAGCTCCAATCCCAGCTTCAGAAAGGTTCAAATGATATGGAGTTTAAGGGCCCCCACCTTAGTCTCCCTTTCTCTCTAACTCACCCCCCACTTCTATCCAGCAGCTCCAATCCCAGCTTCAGAAAGGGTCAAATGATATGGAGTTTAAGGGCCCCCACCTCAGTCTCTTTGTCTCTCTGACTCACCCCCCCCCCCCCCGTTCTATCCAGCAGCTCCAATCCCACTTTCAGGAAGGTTCAAATGATATGGAGTTTAAGGGCCCCCACCTCAGTCTCTTTGTCTCTCTGACTCACCCCCCATTCTATCAACCTTCCTGAAGGAGGGATTGGAGCTGCTTTATTATTTATTTATTATTTTATTTATTATTCATATTTATAGACCGCCCCCTCTCCCGAAAGGGACTCGGGGCGGTGTACAACGTCGGTTGGGAGACCGTGGCTGCTGGTTACGCCCGGTCGCTTGTACCAACCCCTGCAGCCTAGGTGGACAGGTGCTACAGAGCCAGGGCCTGCGGCTGATGCTTTGCAACGCAAGGTCTGTCATCAACAAGGCCCCCCTCATTAATGAGTTGATCTCAGAGGGGGAGCTAGACCTTGCAGGGATAACGGAGACCTGGTTGGGCCACGAAGGTGGTTTACCCCTCGTGGAAATGTGCCCACCGGGTTTTCGAGCATTCCATCAGCCTCGGGCCCTGGGTAAGGGTGGTGGGGTGGCGGTGGTTATGCGGGAATGTTTAGAGCCGAGGGAGTTCTCTGTTCCTCAGATACCCGGGTGTGAGTCCCTTGGTGTGAGTTGGGGCCCAGGGAGGCAGTGGGGCTTGCTGATTGTATACTTGGCTCCTCGCTATGCATCAGCAGCCCTGCCCGAGCTCCTCGAGCTAATCTCAGCGACGGCAGTTGAGACTCCCAGACTTCTGGTCATGGGGGACTTCAACTTGCCGTCAACGGGAGCGGCTTCCGAGGTGGCTCGGGAGTTCATGGCTTCCATGACGGCCATGGACCTGACCCAATTAGTGCAGGGCCCCACTCACGAAGGGGGCCACACACTGGACCTCATTTTTGTATCTGAACAGTGGACGAGTGATCTGGGAATAGTGGATTTAGTTATCACGCCCCTGTCATGGTCAGACCACTCATCCCTCCGGCTGGACTTCCCTGGCGCTATCCCCCACCGCGAGGAGGCGGAACCAGACTCTATAAACTGGTACCGCCCCAGGCACCTGATGGAATCTGATAGATTCCTGACGGAGCTTGGGCCAATACCTGTAGCCTTGTCCCGCTCCCGTTCCGAGGACCTAGTGACTGCCTGGAATAGGGCGACGACTGGGGCCTTGGACCGGGTTGCGCCGTTGCGACCTCTCCTGCGGCATCGACCCACCCGGGCTCCTTGGTTCACTGAGGAGCTCAGGGTGATGAAGCGCCACAGGAGACGTCTAGAGAGCAGGTGGAGATCCTCGCGCTCCGAATCTGACCGAACACAGGTAAGAGCCTATTTGCGGACTTACCTTGTGGCAATAAGAGCGGCCAAACGTAGACATTGTGCTGCTCTTATTGCGTCCGCGGGATAACCGCCCTGCCGCCCTGTTTAGGGTGACTCGCTCCCTCTTATCGCAGGGGGCGCGGGAGACACCCTTACAGGGTAGAGCAGAGGAGTTTGGGGAATATCTTCAGGACAAAATCGATCAGATCCGGAGCGGGTGGACCTCCGTCAGTGGACCAGACGAGCCGCCAACAGCGAGTCTTGAGGGACCATTCTGGGAGGAGTTTGACTCTGTTGCCCCCGAGGATTTGGACAGGCTGCGTGGACGGCTGCGACCCACCACTTGTTTAACGGACCCGTGCCCCTCCTGGCTGGTACTGGCAGCCTGGGAGGTGACACGAGGCTGGCTCCTGGGCCTGGTGAGCGCCTCACTGAGTGAGGGATACTTACCAACCGCCTTGAAAGAGGCGGTGGTGAGACCCTTGCTCAAGAGGCCTGCGCTCGACCCAATGGAGCTAGCTAACTATCGTCCAGTCTCCAACCTCCCCTTTCTGGCGAAGGTTGTCGAGAATGTGGTGGCGCAGCAGCTCCCGCGACACCTAGACGAATCCGACTATCTAGACCCACGCCAGTCCGGCTTCCGACCCGGGCACAGCACTGAGACAGCCTTGGTCGCGTTGGTCGATGATCTCTGGAGGCCAGAGATAGGGGTTGCTCCTCTATCCTGGTCCTATTAGACCTCTCGGCGGCTTTTGATACCATCGACCATGGTATCCTATTGCGCCGGTTGGAGGGGATGGGAGTCGGAGGCACCGTTTTGCGGTGGTTCGGCTCCTACCTCTCCGACCGGAAGCAATGTGTGTTGACAGGGGGGCAGAGATCGTCCCTGAGGCCACTCACTTGTGGGGTGCCACAGGGTTCGGTCCTCTCGCCTCTCCTGTTCAACGCATATGTGAAGCCGCTGGGTGAGATCATCCGTGGTTTTGGGGTTGAGTACCATCTTTACGCTGATGATACTCAGCTGTATATTTCAACCCCAAACCACCCCAACGAGGCTGTCGAAGTGATGTCCCGGTGTTTGGAAGCCGTCGGGGTCTGGATGGGGGACAACAGACTTAAACTCAACCCCTCCAAGACCGAGTGGCTGTGGTTACCGGCGCCTCGGTTCAGCCAGCTGACTCCATCGCTGGCCATAGGGGGCGAACAATTGTCCCCTGTGGAGCGGGCGCGCAATTTGGGCGTCCTCCTTGATGCCCGGCTGTCAATGGAGGACCATGTGGCAGCCGTGGCAAGGGGGGCATTCCACCAGGTTCGCCTGGTGCGCCAATTGCGCCCCCTACTGGACCGGAGTGCCCTGCGCACGGTCACTCATGCGCTGGTGACGTCTCGCCTGGACTACTGCAATGCTCTCTACATGGGGCTTCCCTTGGGACGCGTCCGGAGACTGCAGCTAGTTCAGAACGCAGCCGCGCGGGTTATTATGGGAAGTACACGTTACTCCCACGTAACACCTCTCCTGCGCGAGCTGCACTGGCTACCTGTGGCCTTTCGGGTGCGTTTCAAGGTATTGATCACCATCTTTAAAAGCGCTCCATGGCAGTGGACCTAGTTACCTGCAGGATCGCATCCTACCACACACGTCCCTGCGACCTATCCGCTCACACAGAGAGGGGCTCCTCCTGGTGCCGTCTGCTAGTCAATGCCAGCGGGCGACACCTAGGAGTAGATCCTTCTCTGTGATGGGCCCAACCCTCTGGAATGACCTCCCCCCTGACATTCGAACTACCACCGACCTCCGTTCCTTCCGGCAAAAGTTAAAGACTCACCTATTTCAATCAGCTGGCCTGGCACTTTCTTAGTTCTACCTCCCGGGGATTTATTCATTTTAATTGGGTTTGGGGTTTTAAAAAGTTTTTAATACACTATATACTATATTTAATATTTATTATTCTATGTACAGTCTTGCAACCTCCTCCACCTACGTATTTAATTATTTAACTGTTTTGTATGTATTTTATAACGTATTTTAGTGACTGTACACCGCCCCGAGTCCCTTTCGGGAGAGGGGGCGGTCTATAAATATGAATAATAAATAAAATAATAAATAAATAATAAAGCAGCTCCAATCCCTGCTTCAGGAAGGTTCAAATGATATGGAGTTTAAGGGCCCCACCTTAGTCTCCCTTTCTCTCTGACTCACCCCCCACTTCTATCCAGCAGCTCCAATCCCAGCTTCAGGAAGGTTCAAATGATATGGAGTTTAAGGGCCCCCACCACAGTCTCTTTGTCTTTCTGAATCACCCCCCTTCTATCCAGCAACTCCAATCTCAGCGTCAGGAAGGTTGAAATGATATGGAGTTTAAGGGCCCCTACCTCAGTCTCTTTGGATCTCTGATTCACCCGCCCACCCACCCCTTCAATCCAGCAGCTCCAATCCCAGCATCAGGAAGGTTCAAATGATATGGTGTTTAAGGGCCCCCCACCTCAGTCTCTTTGTCTCTCTGAATCACCCCCCTTCTATCCAGCAACTCCAATCTCAGCTTCAGGAAGGTTCAAATGATATGGAGTTTAAGGGCCCCCACCT